>NW_008584606.1:0-56036 GCF_000691845.1 Merops nubicus | reverse complement strand
TATATATATATTTATTCTGATTCTTAAAATCACAGGTCTAAATCACGGATTTGGTGGTGGGATAGTCCCTTTTCAAACTTTAAGGAAATGTAGAAGATGGAAAAAAGCTGCTACAACAATATCTTCTGCTGAGACACATGATTAGACGTCTGACAGGCTTGAACTGGAATAGTATCTCCAGGCAGCCAAACCTATTAACCTTTTTCCAACAGCTGGCTAAATCTAAAAAGCTCAGTAGGATCAATTTATACATTTGCAGAGTCCTCAATGAAATGAAAGTGGAGTGATTCAAAAGGAAAATCATGTGCTGATATACAACATAATATTAATAGACAAGCTTGGGAGAAAATTGTGCAGAAATATCAGCATGACTACCCTGAATTAGGCATTTGAAGATAATTAAGCCAAAAATAGTACAAACAGATTGCTGGACATCCTCTCAGATGATGGGATTGTGTATAGATGGTAGAAGTATGCTAAAGAAAGGTGTCACCGAATGTTTCAGGAATGGAAATATAGACAGAGTAGGTAAGAAACTAAACCAGTGTAACTATATATATAAATTAGATTTAACGAAATGCAAATAAAAATTTTTAAAAAGGCCTTACATATTGCAATGACATGATTTCAATTAAGAAAAAGGTTGACTCATGCTAAAGGACAAAACCTAGCCCAAATTTTTTATATTATCATTATGTCACGTTACACATGCAAACAAAGGGAAATGTCAGTGAAACAAATGGATGGTCATAAGTATTTAAAACTGAAGGGTGGTTTGATACTAAGCTTTTTTTTTTATTTTTGCATAAAATTAATGGCTGATAAGAGTGAAATCTGTAGACAGTTTTGTTTTCCTTCTTTTTTCCTAGCTTTCTCTTTCACCCACCTTCTTCATTCCTTGCATGTACCTCTGAAAATAAATCATAAAGTTGAATAAATCCAGCAAAGAGCAAACAATAGCCTTACCCACTGTGTCAATCAAACCAGTCATGCTCCTGGAATTTTTGAGCAATTTTAAAATTTTTTTTGGTTTTCATTCTTTTTTTTTTTTTTTTTTCCTTTATGACAGCTGATTATCAGTTCTGATTATCATTTGTATTCTTTGCTGCTAACAGCTGTCAGGCTTCTTATTCTCAGTACAGGTGATCTCAAATAGCTAGAAAAGGCCTATCGAATCCATTTTTGTTGTCTGAAGAGTAAGAGATCTGCATGTGGCATTCACATCTGCAGATGCCTGAATACAGAGATTGATATTTTTGAGAATGCAAGCATGCTGGTAGGCAAAGCTGAGCAGCCACCATGTCTACCACTGAAAGAGCTCTTTCTGCCTTTCCATCCCAGTGCAGAACACCACCCCAATGGTTTTGGACTCTCATGAAGATATGAGGCACAACATGCTGTTGTTTATAATTCTCAGGATTTATAAGATAAAAGCACTTTGCAGAGAGTCAGTCTGAGCCTTTGCTCCTTAAAAAAAGAGAACCTGGGAAAAAAACATCAGAAAGAAATGATGGCTTGGGGATGATAAATTCTCTTGCTATTGTACTGCTCACAGGGGGAAACAAGCCTCTGATGATTCATATAGAGGAGAATGATGAGAGTTAGAACTGTTATAACAGGTCTGTTGTATATTAACAAATGTGGTGTCACTATGTAGTGCAGAGGCCAGAGAGCTAGTATGTGTTGTACAGTCAGTGAAATCTATACTATGTCCTGCCATCATTATCTTTTGGTAGCACTGCACACACCTAAACCTGTTTCATATCCTTGTTTACTACAGATAGAGATGTATTTACACTGACTGATTAAAGGTGGTGCAGAGATGCTCCAGCCAGCTCTGGTCATTCTATTCTTGAAGGTCAAAAGTGTCTGAGCAGCATTGACTTAGTAGTTTGGCCTAGTACAAAAGCTGTCCTAGGCTACAAAATCTGTTTTGTTACATATTCAAGATGGAGACCAGTGTTTTACACACAAGAAAACTAAACATGAAGTTATGGTATAAACATTATAAAATATCTAAATATTAGGTTTAGATTAACAATAACCTGGCAACTGTATTGGCCTTTATCACATTGGGTGGAAACGGAAAACCATGTTTTTCCTTTCTTATACACTTTTAGCATTGAGAATATTTAGTAGATGTAGTAAACAGTTTAAATGTAGATGTCCACATTTTCTTTAATGACTTTGATAAGTCACTTTGTACAAATGATGTACATGAAGTCCAACAGTAAATAAAAATTAATATCAGATGTCAGGTATTTTCTGTCACTGTTCCCACATCTAACCCAGTGATCTTAGGCACTGTGATCTTAGGCAGGTCCTTTAATTTCTGTATCTATTTCATGTTCACATGTTAATGGACCTGGATGAAAGTGCAGTGAAATAGAAAATAGTTTCCTATTATTCTGAAATATTCCTGCATTAAAAACATTTAACAGAATGATTCCATAAAAAAATGATGTAGGACTGCTGCAAAGCTGGAACACAGATTTTTGTGATCACATTACCTACATTACCTGGATGATACCTTGAGGGTGCTTTCTGTTTATGAGGTGATAACCATTTTCTAAGCTGTATAACTTCCAGGTTTATTATGCACGGATACAAATATTCTAGCATAACAGCAAGAGCTCCTAAGGCATTACATAAAAATCTGATCCTTCTTTTCATAATCAATCATATCCTTCTTGATTCCCACATCACTGCAACAGACACCATGTCCCTAGTTTTGAGGAAAGTTAGGTAACACAGAAAAGGAGAAACAGATTTTACTTTGTGTTTGGTCTAAGAGGTCCATGGAACAAGCTGTATGGTGTTGCAACATATAGATGATTTGCTGGCAGAAGAAAATCTGTGAATAAAGGCATATATTACTGAATACAGACATTTATAGATTCTGGAATAAAAGGAATTGATCCTTTAGCAGGGTGGGGGATATTTGCAAAAAATGGCATTTATGCAGCCTAAATAGGTAGGACTGATTCCAACTTTCCACTTCACCTCTGAGTTTAAATCATTCTATGATGAGTCAATTTAATATTTATAAGATAATTCTATCTGATGGAGACAGTGATGATTCCGGTCTGGAGAAAAAGGTGTCTTCAAAAGAACAACCCTGATTTATCTTTGTAACTTGAGTACACTAAAGCATTCAGCTGTTTCAATGGTTAATTCTTTTTCTGCTGAAACCAAGTAAGGAAAATCTTCAATATGATGAAAGAAGGGAAAGAATTCTAAACAAAGGTGTGCTAGGGAATTTTTCACTCGTGTACTTTTAGAAAGACAGTTTGTAGACTTTTTGTGGAAAAAAAAAATTTACAAAGTTTCAGAAGTTTCAAGAAACTCAGTCTCAGGAGTTCTTTACCTTTATGTACTTATCAGCCTTCCAGGAAATATGTATATAAAATACATCGTTTCAGTGCGCTTGATTATTCCTTTTCAAAAAGTATCTTACTTTCCAGCTTCAGGTGGGAATGCTGAAAACAACTTGCTAGACAGCCAATAACAATGGCAATATCAAACCTCATCTTTACTGGACTTCAAAGGGCCTGAAAACATCACAGGACATTTTCCATGGCTGCTGATCTGAAATCCTGCAGTCTGAGGACTCACAGGGCCACATCACCCCTTGTCCTCTGCTGTCTTTCTGCCCACAGGAAGGTCTGGAGAGAAGACTTTTTCATGCTTTAGTTTTAAAGTTATTGGATGCCCAGTGCTATTCTTGCTCTTGAGGCTCTGATGTAGCTCTCTCATAGCCAAGCACAACAGAAGATACAGAGCTGAGCTGGAGCCTGTCAGTTCACTTTAGTATTTAATGTTAAGAATTTAAACTGTTTTTCAGTTTTAGTACTGTGTATAATTATTCAGCCTTTCACTTGGCCTACATTAAAAAAAAATTAAAATTTCTCTCTCCTTCACATAGTCTACATTAGAGTGTTTTAAGTTATGCTAGTCCAGGAACCATTTTTTTAAAAAAAAATTCCTTCTTTATTTGAGAATGCAGAAGTTAAAGTTTACTCCACCCACCTTTTTAACTTGAAGGACATGAAAATTTAGTGCAGATATTTGTTCCCATGGTAGACTTCCTTCTCAGCATACAGTAAAGTGAAACCGAACATTCATTTGATTATAAATTCACTCAGAGGGATTGCAAAAAGAATTCCCCACAGCAACTGTCTGGAAAGCTCAAGCTGGCTTAAATTGAAACCTAAATCATTCTCTGTTAACAATAGATTTCCCTTAAGAAATACACCTGCCAGGTTAACTTCCATGTGGGGGATGAGACCTGAAGACCCGCAGCGATAAAGTCACACTCAGCTGCATTGGCTGCTCTGCTCCTTTGCTTCCTAAGTGGACTGCCAACACACTTCAGCATCAGACACAGGATCTGAATCTAAGGCAGGCAGGTAAAATTTCAGTTCCAACTGTCAATGCTGATAGAGAAAAACAGCAAAAAAGGCATAAAAGATATTCCATTAAAACAGGAACTTGTCCTGATAAAATAGGAACTTGTCCTGATAAAATAGGAACTTGTCCCCATGACCGTCTCTTTTATGTTTAAGCTTTTTTGGCAAGCCTGAAAGAAACAACAGTGTTTCCAAATTTCCTAGAATGAATTTTGATATTATAGGCTAACTTAAAATAAGAAAGAGGGCGGTAAAATTCAGAAGGCTTTCATGCTGCAGGACAGCCTGATTTCTGTGTCTTTAGATCTGAGCACCACTACCCTAAAATGAATAAGGGTATTAGTTACATTTATCTCTAGCAACCAGTCCAAGAATTTTGTTGTAGAGATGTCTAGTGATGTTCAGGCACTGTCTGGCAGACTGATGCCTGCTTTTGAGAGCTGGATTAATGAAGAAAATAGAAACAAATAAAGGAAGCTTCATAGAGAGGTAATTAATCATTGCATTGACATTCCAAGATGTAAACTAACCTGGACAAGAGCATAAAATAAGACAGTTAACAAATCCACAGGAAAAATGATGGAATTATCTGATGTAATGAGTTGATGGACTGAAACAAACTTTTAAGGTATGATTCATTTAATCATTGTATGCATGTTTACAATAGGTCAGAGAAATTTCCCTAAAGTGACCATTTTTCACCAGAGATAATAAATACAACCTAATGGGATTACTGCAGAGGTAATCATCTCCCGCAAATATAATGAATACCAGCATTGATATCTACACTACAGAATGCAATGATTTACAGGTTTTCTTTATATGCATTTAACCACTATTTTTTCTTTGCTTTCCAACAATTGTATATTATTTTATAGTTATGATATATATTTATTTTTATAATATTTTATTATATTTCTTATAAACAATTTCTAGATTAATGGGATAAAACTCAAACCTCTAAATACAAAATAGTTTGGTTTATGAATGAAAAATAGGTATCAGTTACTTCCCAAAGCTGAAGTAGACTCATTTGAAATAAGAAGATATACATGCAACACCTGATTATGTTGTGAGTGAACAACAGGTCCCAGTAGTATGAAAGAAAAAAAAAAAAATATCCTTCCTGGCTGCAATTGCAGAGACTCTAAAGCCATGTGAAGAAAATATAAAAATGTGTGCAGTTTGCTTCAGGAAAAGCATGACAGTAGAAATAGCAAGGGTATACAAAATAATTAGTCACTTAAAGAAATTGTGTAAGGCTTTTCCTTCTTTCTTTCTTTTTACCCTCACTTTAATAAAAAGAAAAACTCAGTGCAGCTTTAGTGTGGTAAATGGAAACTGATGGAGGAGTTATATTCACATAACACAGCATTAACCTGTGGTATAAACAGGTCATACACCTTGTAAAAAAGAAATAGAAAAAAAAAGTTTGGCCAAAATAGTTACCCTGAGATGTAGCTGTAAGTCCAAACAAAAAAGCATTTTGAGGCACATTAACCTTCACTCTTTAGGATTTAGGTCAATTGTGTTGGTGTGGTAAAATGTTAACAATTAGGAGGAAGGACTAAATGGTTCTTCAAGGCAGTTTTTCCCTGAAATTATCTGTGTAGTCATTATGAAAGGTGTGCACGATTGTACATATATGTTGGTATATAGTAGCATCAGACATTGACCATAACCAGTAAAATTTCTCAGCTATCCTGGACGTAGTATGGGCCTTTCTTATTTTCCTGTCCTTTTCCTTCCTCACTTGCTAGCAGGCCCAATAAGAACCACTGGATGTATCAAAAGTATATTTGGCTGGTTATTAAGCACTAGGCAGCAACAGGCAAGTGATTATAACTCAAAAAGTCTTCCGGTAAGTAAAAACACGCTTTGGGAAAAGAAAGAGAGGAACTTACACTGATGTGTAAAAAAGCAGACATGTACATTGCTGTGACATTGAAGAAATTAACTGTCTATAGATAGCCAAAGAGGCTCAGTGTCTGGATTAACCTTGACCCAGATTAGTCTTGGTTAACATCAGCTGCAGGAGGGTCTGAGCCTCTGTCAGACTCTGCTGGAGACAATACCATTGTTGTCAGGGTGTTATGACTGAACATCTGTGTGAAGGATTTCTAATAAAATGGTAGCTGATGGCCCCCGATAGCTGTCAGAGGTCTTAAGACCCCGTCTGACTTGCACACAGACAGCAAAACTACAATTCGCAGTTAGTTTTCCTCAAATTCTCCTTTTGGCTCAGGAGGCCAAGACCCCTTTTGAAGACTGATATCTACAAAATTGAGTGTAGAGTTGAGCTTTCTCTGCCAACTGTTCTACTTGCCTGGATGGCAGTCAGAGGCAGACTAAGCACAGAGTAGCAGCTCTGTATCTGATGTTTCAGCTGAGAAGTTCTACCCAAAATCCAACTGTGTCTGCAGAGGCTCTATTTTGGACTGGTTCAGTTACTGGAAAAATCAGCCTTGTTCCTGGCCAATTTGAAGTATGTGGAAAAGCATTCTTGAAAGGAGTTGTAAATATGTATACTGGTAGTTAGATGCCTGAGTATTCTTACTCATTGTGGAGATCTATATTGTGGAGAGGTGAATCTGTCAGAGAAGTTCTGTAGATTCAGGGAAGAGATGTTGAGACTTTTAGGGTGCCTAAAAATTGTCAAATGAAGAAGGAAATTCTATCCCTTGACTACACATGGAGTCAAAGTAAACCATATTTCAGAATTCTAAAGTATCACTGGATATATCGCACATCAGAAATCTTTGAAAGTAGGACTCTTTTTTTTTTTTCCCTGTCTTGAAAGGTTTAGGAACATAGTCCTTAGACTACCTAGGTTACTTTATTTTCTTTCTAATGGGCTTCAATTTCTGAAATGTACTTTCAAATCAATTTCTGTTATTAGTCCTTTAAAGCAAATACAATATTTGTTCAAAGTAATTATTCATTGTTGGTACAACACATGTATATGATCATTCTTTTGTTTAAATTAGATTTTACATTACTTGTTAACTCAGTGACTGTACAGTATTACTGGCTAATGACTGTAAAGAAGACAGATTTCTGCTTCAAAGGATAATAGCATAGGCACTTGCAGTTAAGGCAACAGAGAAAATGGCTATATTCTTCAGGGTCAAAAGAAGACCTCTAAGTACTAGGTAATGTACAGTGGGTTCAACCACTTTTCTACGATCAACTCTATTAAAAAAAAAATACTTTAGCATTTGTTGCTGTTATTATCGGTCACTTAGTGTACTGATTTTGGCTGGGATAGAGTTAATTTTCTTCATAATAGCTTGCATGGGGTTATATTTTGGACTAGTGCTGAAACCATGTGTATTGGTTTTGCATGGCAAGGCTTTGGTAACAGGGGGGCTACAGAGGTGGTTTCTGTGAGAAGCTGCCAGAAGTTTCCCCAATGTCTGATGGAGTCAATGTCAGCCAGCTCCAAGACAGACCCACCACTGGCCAAGGCTGACACCATCAGCAACAGTGGCAGCATCTCTGTGGTAACGTATTCAAGAGGGTAGGGGAAAAAATGTGCAACAATAACTGCAGCCAAAGAGAGGAGTGAGAATAAGTGAGAGAAACAACTCTGCAGACACCAAGGTTAGTGAAAAAAGAGGGGGAGGAGGTGCTCCAGGTGCTGGAGCAGAGATTCCCCCGCTGTCATTGTTGAGATGGACACAACACAGAAGCTTGTGAGCAAGAAGACACTTTTATTGTTCTAACAAGCCTTTTCATACCTTTTCTTAAACCTATGTGTCTACATATGATTGGTTTAGTCAAGGATCAAGAGTTCATGATTGGACACCTTTTTCTCTGTTTTAACTTCAAGAAACTTCCTTTGTGTTCCTTCTGGTACTCTAGCAGTCTCTTCTGTCTGTTCCTTATCTTGTTCTCAACAGCTCCACTGTTCTCAGTAGTTCTCAGCCTCTTCAAGAATACACAGTTACCTGCTTGCATTCTGATCCCTCAGACCAGCCAAGGTTCCCACACCCTACACCCCCTGGTGAAGAGCATGGTGACCAGACTGTCATCCTGCAGCCCATGGAAGTTAAGGGTGGACCAGGTAGCCACCTGCAGCACATGAAGGGCCCCATCCTGGAGCAGGTAGATGTGCATGGAGGCCGTGACCTCATGGGAAGCCTGCATTACAACAGGCTTCTGACAGGACCTATGGACTCATAGATAGAGGAGCCCACACTGGAGCAGGTTTGCTGGCAGGACTTGTGACCCTGTGGGGATCCATACTGGAGCAGCATGTTCCTGAAGGACTGAAACCTGTGAGAAGAACCCATGCTGGAGCAGCTCATGAAGAACAGAAGCCTATGGGAAGAACTCATGTTGGAGAAGTTCATGGAGGACTATGTCCCATAGGAGGGACCCCACATAGGAGCAGGGGAAGAGTGTGAGGAGTCCTTCCCCTGAGGAGGAACGAGTGACAGAGTCAATGTGTGATGAACTGACTGCAGCTGTCATTTCCTATCAAGCTAAGCCCTGGAAGAAGGGAAGAGTCAGAAGATGTTTTCAAGATTTAGTTTTTATTTCTTATTACCTTACTTTGATCTTATTGATAGCTAATTAAATAATTCCCTGAGTTGAGACGGTTTTGCCTGTGATGGTAATTGGCGAGTGATGTCCCTGCCCTTATCTTGACTCATGAGATTTTTGTTACATTTTGTCTCCCTTGTCCATTGAGGAGGAGGAGTGATAGAGCAGCTTTGGTGAGCACTTGTTGTCCAGACAAGGTCAAACCCACTACCCATGACACTGAGGAAAATGTTGTTGTTTTGTTTTGTTTTTTTTTTTTTTCCAGAGATTTTGCAAAACCCTTCAAACAAGGACAGCTGGGTAAATACCTATGTAGCTCTTAAATATTTCAATACCTTTATTATAAATCATTACATGGCATAATTTATTGAGGGACAAAAAGCCCTTTATCAAGAATGCCCATCTAATCCTATCTGATCTGTAAATTTAACATAAATTTTGTTTTCCAAACCAGGAAGTATCTGAAGTGCATAGGCTTCAGTAAAGAAGATTTATTCAGGTGTCTACATGGAAGAATCTTGCATAACATTGTTCCATAGGGAACACAGGTCCAGAATAGTTGGCTGATTTTCAACAAACGCCCTCCAAGCTCAGAAAGGGTCAATCCCATTGAGTAGGAAATCAAGTAAAGTGATAGAAGGCCCTCATGAATGAACAAGAAGTTCCTGATTAAACTAAAACATATGAACAACTCCATAGATGGAAACAAGGACAGGTCACTCAGGAGAAATACCCTGTTCAAGTGTACATGTATGCAGTTAAGAAAACCAAAGCTGGCCTGGAGTTTAATCAGGTAATGGATTTGAAGGGCAACAAGTAGGGCTTCTAGAAATTTTTCAGCAACAAAGGGAAAAGGAAGGGAAATGTGCCCACTGCTGAGCAGGGCACAGGACCTGGTGGCAAAGGACGCAGAAAAGCCCAGTGTACTCAATGCCTCCTTTTTGCTATGGCTTGCCTCAGGAATCCCAGGTCCCTCAGACAAGTGAAAAAGTCTGGAGCAAGGAAGACCTACCCTCAGGTTATGGAACATTTAAACAAACTGAACATACTCAAGTTCATAGGACCTGATAAGATGAACTCATGAGTACTGATGGACCTGGCCAATGTCATTGCAAGGCGACTCTGGACTGTATTTGTAGTGTTGGCAATGAGAAGAAGTTCCTGAGGATGGGAAGAAAGCAAATATATTTGAATAGCAGTTTCAAAACAGCACAGTGATTTCTAATGTTAAAACCTAATCTTCTCCACAATATCAGTCACCCATGCATTTTCAAAAGGCTGAGCAGGTATTTCAAAAATATTGAGCATCCCTTTTGACACGATTCAGTATATCTCATCAAGATCTTCTTAATCACTTCTGAAACTTTGTTTAGAGAGAAGTAGATGACCTAAGGAAGTTCCCACACTGATTATAATCAAGCTGATTTCCCAATATGATCCAAAGACAGAAATAACAGTGAACCTCTCATGTGACAAACACAAAAAACTATGCTTGTCTTTGCCTGGAAGCTACAAAAGCAATTGTAGTCACTAGGTATTTTCACAGTCCAGAAACTACAATAGGCTGGAACAGCTTACTTTTATTGAGAAAACTAGTCATCTTTATAAGATTGCTCCCATAAATACAGTAAATAAATTGGTGACATTTTCACAGCTTTTTGACAGGAAATAGAAAGTAAATCATATATATTTGCTTTAAGAAATTTTACTTCTGTATTTATTTTTAGCGTTTTATTTCCTTGTATTTATCTTATTTTTTTCTTGACACCAAATGTTTTCAATTAATGACAAAATACATTGCAAGAAGCATTGCTAAAGGCTGGTTCCTTATATTTGTTCAAACATACTTGAAAAAAAAATAAATCTTTAGTGAATTTTCTTTAAAAAAAACCAGCATGTTTCTCTTAAATTTCAATTACAATTCAGAAAGTATATGACAACATAACAAAATATCCTTGTAAAAGAAAAAAAAAATAAAACAGCAAAACAACACACAAAACAAATAAACAGACAAACAATAAAAACAACCACAACCCCCCCAAAATTATTTCTGTTTCCATCTTATCAAAGACAAAACAAAAAGCAGTGCAGAAATGAGCAATTAAAAATCTAATCTGGCCATTGCAATCTAATGGAATGAACTAATTTTTTTAACATGTCTGGTATCTTTCTAATTTAAGTAAGCATTTCAGAACAAATGGTATAAATACACCAGGTACAAAGCCTATTTGTTGCATAAGTGACATTAACATTTCTCTTTCTTCTCTCCCTTTCTGCCTTTGATTTAAAAAGAAACAGAGGTGAATACATAAGAAATGCAAAGAAACTTAGAGTCTGTTGTTTCCACTCACAGCTAACTATTCAGAAAGTAATCCTGTTTAGTTATATAAGGATGTTTAAAGGGTAAGATACTGCCATGAGTAAGGGTTAAAGATGGTATCTTCCACTGGTCAATGAAGAAATAATACCAGCTTTTTTTTTTTCAGTTTTTTTTTTTTTTTTTATAAAGTCATCTGCTCATAAGCTGCTCCTTTGAAGCACCTGTCATAGGTCATTATCTGGCATGTAGCTCACTTGGCATTATTTTTTGGCTTCAAAGTCTTTCTGTTATCACTAACTGTACCAACTGAAAACGTGTTCTTTGCACACAGCTTAACCACACTGAATCACAGAATGTTAGGGGTTGGAAGGGACCTCTGGAGATGATCGAACCCATCCCAGAGCAGGACCATCTAGTCTAGGACAGGTCACACAGGAACGCATCCAGATGGGTCTTAAAAGTCTCCAAGGAAGGAGACTCCACAACCTCCCTGGGGAGCCTGTTCCAGTGCTCTGGAACCCTTACAGGAAAGTTCTTCCTCATGTTGAGGTGGAACTTCCTGTGCTCCAGCTTGTATCCATTGTCCCTTGTACTATCGCAGGGCACAAGTGGAAAGAGTTTGCCCCTTTCTTCTTGACACCCAGCCCTCATATATTTATACACATTCATTAAATCCTCCCTAAATCTTCTCCCAGATAAAAAGCCTCAGGTCTCTCAGCCTTTCCTCATAAAGCACTGTTACCAAAGTTTTCTGGATAACCTCAGATACTCAAAGATTATTCTCATGAATGGCAGTCAGAACTTTACTTTACTCCTTCTCTGAATGAGGAACCCTTAATGACTATCCACTTAGGGAGTTAGATATTTCAGTTTGGGGATTTGGAGTCATAAACTATCCTCAGCCCAATATTCAGGTTTGGGACATAGAATAGGGATTTGAATGTGTATCCAAAAATGACCAATTCCTTGTTGTACTGATTAAGTTGGATATGATATGTGATGAAAAGCAATGAAATTATAAGATAAAAAGTTTCTGCAACACCAAAGAAGTCCTATCTTCCACCAAGCTGGTAATTTTAGCTCATGTTATAAGTTTTCAAGAATGGCAAAAATTGTTGACATTGATTCTGCATATCTGCCATGTTTATACCATCCTACTGATCACTCTTGTATTTTCCCTGAGACTTTTCTGGACTGGCTCATTTCCAGGATCACGTGTTTCCCTTGAGGCCATTTACTCACAATTCTATTTATCTTATTTGGAAAAAAATTTTCTCTCTCAATTGTTGTAAGGTGAATTCTTTTTTCAGAATGTATTGTCTGAGTAGAAATATTTCTGGATGGTTATTTTATAGACTGCTGTTTGATGACACTAGTAAGAGTAATGGGATAGGTGACTGCCAACAGCTTATGCACCAGAAGAAAACATCACAGAGTATAACAGTGGCTATTGGACAAAAAAGAATTTAGAAAATCTGCAATTAGTACTAATATAGAGCTCTTGGAAGGACTACACAGCTAGAGTACAGACAACCTTCTTTCCAGCTGCTCTCACTGTTCACACTGACAGATTACAACAGACACGTTTGACTCTTGAGCTGGTTTTGTCTGGGATAGTGTTAATTTTCTTCATGGCTAGTATGGGGCTACGTTTTAGATTTGTCTTGAGAAGAGTGTTGTGATAATTTAGGGATGTTTTCATTATTGCTGAGCAGTGCTTACACAGAGTCAAGACCTCTTTTTGCTCCTCAATCCACTCCATCAGCAAGAGGACAGAGGGTGCACAAGAGGTTGGGACACATCTGGGACAGCTGATCCCAACTGACCAAAAGGATCTTCCAGACAACATGATGTCAGGCTCAGCAATTAAACCTAGGGGAGGAAGAAGGAAAGGAGGAACTTTCAGAGTGCTGCCATTTATCTTTCCAAGTAACCATGACACAGGATGGAGCCCAGCATTCCTGGAGATGGCTGAACACCTGCCTGCCTGTGGGAAGTAGAAAATGAATTCCCTGTTTTGCTTTGCTTGCATGCACAGCTTTTGCTTTACCTATTAAACTGTCCTTATCTTAACCCATGAATTTTCTTACTATTACTCTTCTGATACTCCTCCCCATCCCACTGGGGGAGAGAGTGAGCCGCTGAGTGGTGCTTGGTTGCTGGCTGGGGTTAAACTATGACAGTCTCCACTAAAATTTCTTTCAATTTAAATTTCATCTGACATTTATATTCCAAATGTTTCTTCTTATTTTAATGCTGTTTCCTACTATCCTCTTTTTTTCACTTAGATCAGCAGCAGTCTTGCCTGTCTTTAATAGCAGTTGGGGATGAAAATTTTAGAATGTGTCTGAGGAAAACAAACAAACAAGATTCAATAAAACTGAAAAACATTGTGAAATGTTTTAAAGAAAACTGTGAATGAGAATAGGCAGATTTAATTTAATCACAGATATTAAAAGATTATCAGATAAAAAGTCCAGCCTGATTTTTAACTGAGCAGCTTCAGGTCTTTCTATGGAAAAGGTTGGATTGGATTTTTAATTCATAAATATAGGCCTGGCCATATGGATAAGATTGCAAATTACCCTTTGTCTCTGATGTCAATAGAAGCCTAGGGGGAAAAAGAAGAATAAAGGTAAAATACAGTATTTATGCTATTTTTCAGCTCTTGGCTGTTATCACTGATTCCCAGTTTTTCTGGTACCTTACTGACCTATTAAATATTACTCGGAAAGATTAATGATTAACTGATCTGAAGGCTAGAAAAGACCTTCATAATTCTTCAGCTTGTTTGCCTGAAGAACAGAGGCCACAGAAATTCATGGATGAGGATGAGACTAGCAATATCACTGTGTTCTCTGCTGTAATTCATATCTCTTTTCATGTCTTCTCTGATTCTCTTTCCTCCCTTCTGTTACACCTGTGACTTCTCATTCTATATACTTATTTCATTCCTTCAGTCAGACACTACACCAAATAAAAACCATCAGCAGTTCGGTAATAAAAGATGACATCTGAGTGTAAGTTCCAAACAGAGTTAGCGCATGAAGGAGACAACAGGGTCAAAAAGAAGCATGGATACTGGAGCCATAGCTCTTGGCTGCTGGTAGACTGAGGATGACAACACTGCAGTAATTATATTCATTATCCTTTGAAATCATCAGGCCTTGAATGCTTTCAATTTTTTTTTTTTTTTTTTTTTTTTTTTTAACACAATGAAAGCTCTATGTGTCACCTGCCATTGGAAAAGATCAGATGAGGCTAATGCCTGCCCTACATGTTGTGTAGTGTTCAATTAGAATAAGTGGGTCCAGCTCACTTCAGATTATGTTATTGTTTTGATTAAATTATACAGGTCAAAACTGGCCAAGAATCAGATCTATTTTCATGAGTATGTCATAGCATCCTCCAGTGGTATCAAGTGTCCCAATACACTGACACATCCTTCAACAAATAACTTCTTGCTGGAGAGAAAATAAGGTTTTGGCCAAGCATGCTTAGGCGAAACAAACTAGACTGTCTTTTTTTTCTTCTGCTCATTGTGCGGCCATCATATGACCTATTGGATCTAAGATTTTCTTAACAATAACAAGGAAGTGGTGATCTCACCCTCTGCTAGTCCAGAGAAGCAGAGCTGCACTGGTGTGTCTGAATCTTAGAAGTGGAGTAATAAACTTCTAAGAAAGGAGATAGGTTGGTAACATAAGTAGGTAGAAAAGCCTATAGAAGGTTTATTTGGAAAATTAAAAAGAAAAATTACAGGACTCATATTTTACCTCATCTACCTCTTCTCAAACTACCCACAGGATGACCTGTTTATATCAGCCCCCTTTTTTTGGCCAGGACAAATTACTAAAGCAAGAGAGGACTGATCAGATGCCTAAAACACTGTACAATTCAAATGAAAGCCTGGAAGACTGTTTTGTTTTGTAAGCCCCATTTGGTGTTAACATTTGAGATGCCTTGTCCTCCTTTCAAAGGCTGTTATAGAAATAGAGTAAATGGCAACACACAAACACACAAACTTCATGTAGACTACAAGTGCAGTGAGAAGTCTGGAATCTTCTGATGCCACAGCAAAGAACATAATTGCGAGAAATGACTGTAATGAGAGAGACTGTGAACACAGAATACTATGTACAAAAGACACAGGCACAAATGGCTAAATAGCAGGATTGGTGCAAACAACCTGAAAATGGTTCCCTGTGTACCTCAAGATGATCCCATGTGAGGAGAATACAAGCTGCCCAGAAAGAGACGAAATAACAAATGAGAACAAAATAAGATTTTTTTTTTTTTTCTTTTAATTAGATAAGAGTGTCTCAGGAAACACAGCTGCATTCTCCAGGGAGGAAAAAAAAATATATAAAAAAAAAAAAGAAAAATAAAGGAGACATTATGGCAGAAGAAATACAATGGTTACAAATCTTTATGATCCTTAAAACAGCCAACACCACCGTCAGTATTGCCCGCCCTTAGCACTAGAATACTATTTAAATTTAAGTAGTTTTATTAGTCCTTGCAGAACAGAGGGCACTGTGAAAATAATACTTTCAATGATATATATAGCTGTCCAGAGACCAGAAATATTGTTGTAGGGAATTTTTTTTAGGGAAAAAAAAATAGAAAAAAAGACATACTTTTTCATGTCTCCTGTTGATATCTTCATCCTCAGTCTATTTAAAGCTGCCTGCAGCTTTCAGGTGTCAAGGAATCTGTAGTTTTTTTTCTCTTTTTTTTTTTTTGGGTGGGGTCTGGGGTTGCTTTTTTTTTTTTTTAATCAGTGATTATAGCTGAATAACCCATCTCCCAAGGCGAATCCTCTACACACCTTTTATGTTCCCTTATACAATGTGTAAAGGGATTTTTTTTTTATTTTCAATATTTTCTTGAAAACATTCAGAACAGGAAAGTAACTGGAAATGGAAATAATAGAAAACTGTGATGAAAACTTTGATGTTTGGTGAAGAAGATCCTTCAATTTGTAAAATCATTTGAGATGCAGTGGAAACAAAATACTTTTTGCAAGTGATTTGGGTAGAAGGCCCATAAAGTTTCTGAACTTGTAACATGGACACAGGCCATCATATGCTGGTTCTACCTAAGATAACATTAGGTCTGCAAAAGTGGCAAGAATTTGCTGGAAGGGTTGTGGGCTGACCCTGAAAAACTAGCTGAAGTCTGAACACCATGTATCTGCCAGAAGATATTCTTCTAGATTCCTGCCAGCAAATTTGCTACAAGTTTCCAATGAATTTCCTAGCCTGTGACAGCATACGTTCAGTGTATGGCACAGATATGTTCATTAGTTCTAAAATTCAATAAAACAATTTTTATATTTCTGAACTATTTCAGCCAGTTTTGAAAATGGCTGTAAAAAATCAGTTTAGCTCTTTAGACTCTTCCCTGATGGGATTCTGGACCAGTTCCCTCTTAAGAGTTTCCAGGCAGTTCAGAAACTAGAATAGGCCAGGGACCATTCCCAGGAGGTAGTCTGGATGCAGTTTTGGAATAAGAAGGCACATTTAATATGTTAGTATAGATGTAATTTATATGACCTTGGTCAAACTCCTTGTTTCTTCCATTTTCCTTCCTGTAAAATGGAATAATAGGGTTCTTCCAACTCTTCAAAATATATAGATGCATCCCTAAACAGCTGGCTGATACATAGCTATGAGGGTGGAAATGGGAAAGTAAGCATGATTTGTATCAGTTAAACATATGGGTTTTCATATTAAATGCTTGAAAACCCACATTTGAATGCAGAGAAGAGCTGAGTATTTCTGAAGATTGCATCCTATTTCATGTTTGTCAGTCTTCTAACATCAGCAGGGACACAGTGGCACCAACATTTCTTTACCAGCTACTCCTACTAATGGAGCTGCTAAATCAATAGCTGAGGGAGTCTGTGGATGTTTTGGAAGGCACTGAGGAATTCCAAACTTTGCCATGAATAATAGATATCTATGCATATTTTGCCTGCTGCTGGCTTCTTCTGAGGTCTGGGTATCATGTTTCCTTAACAAGATTTAAAAGGATGGATTGTTTATAAAATAAGCCTGTCCCACATGACAGGTTCTCAACTAACAGGGCTAAAGATAAATATTCTGGGCTGGATCTAGAGAAAAGAAACACCAAGTGTGTTTCCTCAAGGTTTGTTCCACAGCTGCCCAACACTGTCACCTTGCCTGTGCTACAGGCAAACCCCAAAACAAAACCCAGATGTGCTTCTGGACATCCTTGAGACATACAACACAACGGAAAGGTAGCTGTCTGAATAATTCTGGATAACTGCATTAGATTATAATGCCATTTATTAAAATATAGACATTATGCAAATTCTCTTCTACATACACTCCAGCTTACCTGTTGCCCATTTGGATACAAGCTGGTGGAAGAGGGGCTGCTGCTCATTCATTGCTGATTCTAGGACTCTCCTGACTATTTCTTATGCTACCTTAACAGCTGGTGGCTAATACAAGCAAGCTACCACTAATACCTTTCGAGCTACCACTTTTCAGCCACTGTACAAGAAGCAGTGTCCACTGGTGCTATCAGCGTTTTTCAGATTTATATTGTACATGTTATACATGTGTCTTGGTTATTGCAAGCACACTGCTTCCATCAACAGTAGTAATTGCAACCTATTCCTATGAAGTCCATTGAACTGGTACATTTCAGCAGTGCTCCAGAAAGAAGGTTACTCCAACCACTGTATGTATTTCTGTGGTTTATGAATCAACTTTATGATTTTAATTTTGAAACTGTTATTAAAGAGACAGATTGCATTTAATAACAATTTTAGTATTGCCTGCTGCTCTAACCAGCAAGCAATAAAGCAAACTAAAATTAAAATCGGAATCCACTGCTAGGAGGCAAGCACATACAGAAGGTGGCTCTTTGTTGTTCTAACCTCCATAAAATATCAGCAGGCATACTATTTCTGTCACTGTGGTGCTTATTCTCATGGCTGTAAAAACAAGCTGCATGTCCTGGGAGTCATTTTTCCAATTAAAACCAAAAACCCCTTTCTCTGGAGCTGTCCTGCTCTCACACATATCATATAGACTAGGTGCGTGAATTTCGTACATTCTGGTCCATGCATGCCCAAACAATCTTTGTTATTTTTGCACATTACTTTTCCTTACTATTCATTGGGAATACTGAATTTACTACAACAAAATAAAATTCTGAGTGGTTGATGCTATATATAGTGATCCTTTGTCAATCACAGAGGTTCTGAATTAAGATTTTTGAACTGTTCAGAACTCAGCACTAAATGATATAGTGGAAAAGGTTTATCAGGGAACATTCTATTGTCAAAAATAATTTCATTGCTCAATCTCTATGCAGTCAGTAATTTCCTGGTACATTAGAATGAAAACACTAACAATTTTTATGTTTACATTGCAAAATATTTGATAATCTTCAAGAGGCTTCATTTACCTCGAATATATTTGGATTGGTGGATTTCTTGTATCCAAAAACAAAGATGAAAAATTTCATAGGAACGGACTCCATCAATATTACTGCTGTGTTGTTATCAGTCTAAGAGTAAGAACTAGGAGGTCCAGTTCCATGTGATCTTATGTTTCATTTCATAACAGGGTAGAATTGAGCAATGATATCTCTTTGGTCAAAGTCAACTCGTCATCTCCCAAGCACTTTCCAAAACTGGCTGTGGAGTTAGCATTGGTAAGGACTAATTCCAAAAGTCATCTGATGTGTTAATACCTTCTTTAGAGTGTGAGAACATTTGAAAGTATGGATAAAGGTAATACTGTATATTTTGTTTACACTACCAGAGGATGGTCTTGAAAATATTTAAATGGTTAGAAACCAAACTCTCCAAACACACAGTCCTTTCATGTTACTGTTCCATTAAAACCTCAAATATTTCATACATTCTGGCAGTAGTAAAAAAATAAGATTGTAACGCCTGGGAAATAAGAAATGAGTGTTACTAAGCACTGCATTACGCAGGATCTAAAAACTGGGCTAAAGAAGTTGTCACTGCTGTGTGGACAGCTATATTAAGTAACATGCACTACAGAAAAGCTCAAGCTTAACTGTTTCTCTGTGTCCTGTGCTACACACAGCCATAAATTAAATTTTAATTTTTAATCCATAAATTAAAAACTTCTGGATAGTGCTCTACCTGACAGGCATGAAAGGACAGCACTGCTCTTGAGGTGAGGCAGACTGGTCTTCACACAATTTCAAGTAGCTCTAGGGATGCTGTGAGTTCTGGAAGTCTCAAAGGGAATTAGGGTGAAAGGGAAACTTGCACATGACTGATACATCTAAAATTGAACAAAGGACTTCTTTTGTAGTCTGAATCACAAGCAAAGAATGGCAGAAAGGTGCAGTTGAAGTTAGCCAGAATATCCTTTCTCCATTTGTGACCACAACCCCCTGCTTTATATAGCAAAGAGATGGGGTTTCATAACCACTGCAATGGAGAATTCCTAAACTTGAACTGAAATGCTACAGAATGATTCACGCAAGAAAGAGGTGCTCCTTTAGAGCAAGATGCTAATCTCCAGTCCTTCTGTATATGCATATATATTACTTTTAATTTCCCACTTTCTGTTTGCCTATAATAAAATTTCAATTAGAGGAAAAGGAAGAAAGTGTCTGTCTGCATGCATACTCGAGTAATTAGTGACAACGGGAAGAGGGTGCAAGATACTTTAATAGGGGTTTTAGCAAAATATTATTTTCTGTTAGTTTGCCTGAGAAAGGCAATAGTTCTTTAAGTAAATATGAATTATTATATGTGAATCAGTTGTATACAATTTTCTTTGTGAGTCAGGATTAAATATGTAAATATTCTAGATCTCTCTCTTCAAAATAAAGTAACTTGCATTCACAGAAACCTTTTATTCAATTGGAAACTGAGATGACATAATATAGTACAATAATAAGAATTTACAGTGCTGCAGCTGCTTGAAATACAAAGGCAGAAAATAAATGTTCTGCTTCTTCCTGATAACAGGACATTTTTCCCTTGTGTTGGAAAATAGAGGGTGACTGATGTCCTACTTGGCATCCCTTTATTCAGGGGCTCATGCTGTTCTCAGGGCAGGGGTAACTCCAAAAATTAAAGAGATACCTCCACTAACCACTGAAATCAATTGAAGTTCTTTAAATCGACATCTGTGGGTACTGGATTCAATCTTATTTTAAATGAGTGGCTGAGCCATTGCCAGGCAAATTGTAGAATCAATAGGCTGTGGTGTCTTTGGCAGTCTCTTGAAGAGGTGCATCTACTAGGGTCAACAAAGCATGTCTCCACATGCCAAATTCGGCAGTTGGCAGAGTGAGCTTGGTTGAGTGAACATTGAAATGTCTGGCAGAATAATATAGAGACAAATTAGATTTACTGAAGAACCTTGAAAGCAAAGGGTTTGTGATTTTCACTCATGTTTTCCAGTACAGCTGGTGAGATCCTTACTAAACAAAGCCCATATAGGAGGAAAGACTGTAAAATAGAATTGCTATTACTGCATCAAAACATCTCCAAAACAAATTGTACAATAATGATGCCTTGTATTGAAACAGTAGGGAGAAGTTCAGTGGAGCTCCTGGTGCAGTCCTCATTTCTCATTCTACTACTTTCCTCTCTGCCTGCATGGCCAAGTTCCCTTCCAATGGAAACTAGCCTGGAAAGAAATGATACCATAGATCTCTCTCTGATGTATGTTTTTCACCCAGGCTGTACTTCCAGACCCACGAAATGCTTCCAGCTCCAACACTGTATATATGACAATAATATGCTCTTACCCGACCACAGGAAGTCAATGTGGGATAGAGGGAATATCTTTCCATTTATCAGCTGCTTTCTAGGCTGAATATGGTACTGTGCATTATTCAGCTCAATCCACCAATAAGCTCTTCAGTAAATACTTCAGAAAAAAAAATATATTCTTCAGTCAGTAAACCTCAGTGATCACTCGGGCCATGCCTATGAACAGAATCCTTTAAACTACAAAGTCTCACTACTGCATTGCAAAGGAAGATGGATGCAAACTGCTTACATATTCAATGCTAAATTAACTCTGTCTGTAGCAGACTGAAAAGAGAGTTTGCTAGTGATTTGTCTTGGTTTGAGTTAGAGCAGAACTAATTCTGTTCAGTGATTTTACTTTTTAGCTAAGTCTCTTCTAACTAACTGCACTTCCTGAAGTTAACAGCATATTTTCACAGATAGTGTCTGCTTCTAGCAGTGATAACATTCCATATTTACAGTTACTACCAAGGATCGGTATGCAGACCAAGGTCACTGCTAAAACTAGTGTACCACATGAGAGGGTGCAGACAGTAAAAGACTGCACCTGCAGGGAGGATCAGACAGGACAGCTGACCCTAAACTGACCAATGGGGTATTCCATCCTATCTCTGTCATATACAGTGTAAAGTTGAGGGATCACGAGAATCAAGCTCTCTTCTTCAATGGCCAGCATCCAAGGAGGACTCTGTCCATTCTGCCTTTGATCTGCATCCATACATTCCTGAATCTGGTTCCCATCTGCCGCTGAGTCCAGTCTGGGACTTCCCCAGTGCCTGCCCATAGCATCAGTGGTGATGGTGATGCAATTGCCATCAGGAGGAAGGGTTATATTCGAGACTCGTTTCGTATATTTTCCATTTTATTATTATTTTCACTACAGTTATTTTGGTTTTCTAATCCATAAATCTCTCTCCCTTATTCTTTTTCTCTTCCCATTTGGAAGGGGAGAGGGGTTAACAGAGACAGTCTTTTATATGTCTAGTGGTCAGCCCTGATTGTAAACCTTGACATGATTGCTATAGGGTATCAGTAAAATGTGGATTTGGGGATTTTCTTTTGAGATTCACATTTATAATCCTTTCCATTTAAAGGAGAGAAACCAGGAATTTATTGGGTTGAATGGAGTCAAAGATTAAGATACACTGACTGCAACCATCTGATGCCAAGTAATAAAAAAATAGTCTTGCAGTGAGAGAATTAAAACCTGCCTAAGAACAAGAAATCAAACATATTCAAATAATAGTACTTAAATTCATCCACAAGCAGTTTGGCTGAGAAAGAACTGCAATTTACTTTGATAGTAAGTTGTGGGAGAAATTAGTCAGATCTCTGTATCTTGTTAACAGCAGCTCTACAAGGAACAGCTTCATAAACCTAAGGAACTGATTAACAGGTGACTTATAAACAAGTGATGTACGAAAACACCTCTCAACACTAATACAAGATACCAAATGCCCTTGGGCAAGACGAGTCTTTCACATTGTAGGTGCCTAATGTGTCATTCTTGTGACAAGTCTATGTAAAGTTTTTGCAATTAAATATGGTGACATGTCTTTAAGCTGAAAATTCGAGCAGTAAAGGAGCCCCAGCATTTCTGGAGTATGCAGCAAATACTCTGTGTTCACACAAATTTGAAAAAACACAGGATACAATACTCAAGATAGGCCAGGAGATAAGAAAGACAGAGGGGAAGAGAGGAAAAGAGTAAGAGAGGAACAGAGTAAGGCAGGCAGGCAGGCAGGCAGGAAGGAAGGAAGGAAGGAAGGAAAATAATTTAACAATTCAATAATTTTCTAGCAGATTTATAGAGAATTTGATCCAGGGTTTGTATAAATTGAATGGAAACATGGTATGAAAACTTCAGGGCTTCATATGTTAAAATTAGTACAGTTTTTAGATGACAGCTTGAGTCATGTTGATTCGCGAAAGGAGACATACAGCACTTGAGAGTGACAATTCTTGTTGGTTTCAAAGAACTCTAACAGAAAAGCAAATAATTTCCAGAAAACTGGATCTTTAAGCCTTAAAATGCTGTCATTGTCTTGCCAATGCAAAATGCAAAAAATAAAAATGCCCTGTAGGTTATGTAAAACTTTGCAGCTCCAGGGCTGTATCTGTTAAACTGGTGGATGAAACAAAGTGAAAGAGTCAAAGAGAAATTATAAAAGAACTCAAAATATCCTGCAGAAAAAAACAATCCCCAAATCACTAAGGTGCAAAGACTAAAAACAATGATAAATACAGTGTACCAGGGAGAAAGGCAAGTAAAGCACCATAAAATTATGACAGTTGCTAGGATAATCACTGGGGACCAACCTGAGCTGATAACACAAGTCCTGTTGCTGTTTCCAGTTATTTTTTAAATTTAATATCAGACATGTTGCTGGTAAGTATGACCTGGAGCTTCTTAGTGATAACACTATTACCCTGGCATTACTGGTGTGAACTGATAAGTGAACTAACATGTTGAAGGAGTGGAGAGTTCCTAGATTTGATTAAATCATCAAGTTCTAGAGCTACTCTAATTTTGTTGGCTTTTTGTTGGATCTCTGGATAGGAAAGGGAAGGACTGAAATTCATTTCTTCTATGTATCTGCATTTCTGTGACCAAAACCAAGATTGGTAGTCATAATTCTGATAAGTAGAAAGTTCACGGGTTTCTATTCTGTCTCCATAAGAAGGTCCACATGTCTAAAATAGCCATGAGTGTTATGGAGAAACTCCTGAGACATTTCTACCTTAGCAGTGTAACTTCACCTGACACTGAAAATACACTATAACTTCATTTGAAAGGACAAACACAATTTAAGATGTAAATAGGACCCAACAAAAGAGTCTGTTCCTCTCACTAAGGAAAGAATAGTTTAACTCCACAATTCTCATAGTCTTGGAGATCTTTTTCTCACCTCCTTCACTCCATATTTAGACTCGATCAGTTTTGCCCTCCAGTATCCTAGATTTTTACACCAACACCACTCCTACCCATGATGCTTTGGGAGTTACCCAGACTAACTTTTCCCGGTCTTGTCAACACCAAGAACACCAAGGCAATAAATGTATGATATCGGTCATGGAGACCTTACCTTCGTACCTGTCCTTCTCGTTTTCCTAGATATTCCTCCATCAAGATACAGTCATCAAAAACTGTGATGCCTTTCCATACTATGTTATATTTTTCTGTCATTATCTTGAACTAATGTAGGACTTCCCTGGAGTTCCTCCACAGGCTGATTTTTCTGGTGCATATAGAGTATAAATTATATTGAACTATCCTTAGTGAAGAATTTATCTGTAAACAGAAGGAGTGCCTCTTCAGATGAATTCAAGAGCTCTGAGTGTGAAAAGAAGAAAAAATCCAACCAAACCAATTCTTATCCCACCATATCAAAATATCGCTGCTCAGTCCATTGAGAAAGCTTTGATTTTCCTGTTTTAGTGCTGAGGCCAGTATCTCCAAACAACTCTACCACAGTGTCAGTAAACAAGACGATCATAAATAAGATTGTATCTTCTGTTTCATGTTGTATTATTCTATAAAGCTAATAAGGCAGCAAGCTATTATCCACTTTTCATAAGCTCTGAGTGCCATGAATGATCTTGGTCACCACAGCTTTCAAATTGCAAGTATATGATGCAGTTTCCAATATCACTTTCAAGACTGAAGGTATACCAACACTGAACTCTTTATTTCAGACTCTAGAAGGAATTTCCACTCTTATTTTCCAAGCAGTCTGAATTAAATTTTTTAGTTACCACCTGCTTGGACATGGCAGAAATTTGCTGTAGTTTCTCTGTCCAGAATCTCTAACTGTTCCCAGATTTTAAGAGCTATGAGTAGTTGAGGGGCCTGATACCTTGTTATGCAGAGCTGTTTGGAGAAAATATTGAATAAGTCCCCTCCTCCCCTTTTCCTATTCCTCTCTCATGCAAGATTTATTGATGTAGTACTGAAACAAAACCCTATATTCAGAACGTAGCACTCTGTATCTCCCAGGTTGGAAGAATGGTTCCCCTCGTTGAGGAGAGCTTTCTTCTTACCAACAGGGTAAGGGTCTGTGCTAGTCAAGGAAATGTCTTTGTCTTGTTACTCATTCAAGTCCCTCCTCCTATTAAAAGTACCTATTCCAAACACATTTTTACATTAAACAGGGTGAAATATCTTATCTTGAGGTTTCTGCTTATCACAATGAAGTCAGGGCTACAGTGCCTCTGTGCAAAGACTGGAACAGGAAAACAAGCAATGCAAGAAATCCCCTAAAGAAAAGCACACTTCATTTTAATCAGAGCACTAGAATTGCAATAATGTTGAAAGTTCTGATCAAAAATGTCTTCAGCCTAATATTTGAAGGGAAACCCTGAGAAATTCTGCTCATATATTAACAAAGACAAAACTGAAGTCCAGCTCATGATACTGCCTTTAGCAGGGCAATGCTGAAGGTGCTGTTGCAAGGCCCAAGACCCATTTCTCATAAAGCACATTTTGTGAGATAAATGCTAGGACTTATCAACAGTTAGAAAGGACATACAGACTATGACCTAAAAAGCAGTATATTTATCAGTGATCTGAAGTCCTTGAGCTATATTTTCCTCATACCCATCTGACAATTATGTATTTTTCCTGCCTTGTTCCTCGTGGCCTTCACACCTTCGATTGGAGGCTAAAAGGAGATACTCTAGTCCTGTGACCAACTGTAGGGCAGAGAAGAGTATGGGCAGAGGTGCTAGTGTATTTAGTTGTTTCTAGAATAACTGTAGTAGGCAAAGCTGGTGTAGACTACACAGCTCAAAGGGCTGTTGAGATGGGTGAGCCATATCAACTTTTTTTTTTTTTTTTTCGCCACAGTGGAAGGAAAAAAATGAAAATATTTTCAGGAGCATGAGAACTGCCATGAAACTGTATTAATATTGCTCAGGCAGCTCTTCAGGAGAGTTCTCCCGGATCCCTGGGGTGTCCATGCATCTGTACTGACACCTGGTGGCAAAGAAACGAATAAGAAGAAATTGAATAAAGATGGCTGACAATTTATTGTTTTCCCTATGCTTGTATAGTGAACGAATTTCCAGGTTAGTTTACATGTCCACGCTGAAAATAATGTTGATCAAATTAATTCTGGCATCTACTCTGTCAGAAGCTTGCGATGAGTTCCTCTAAAGGACATTTGGCAAGACAAATGTATTTTTTGAGCAGAACCCTAAGAATGATGGTTCTCACTTTCTGTGTTATTAAATTACAAAGCTTGTGATCAAGGCAGAATGAATTGCAACAATACTGACCAACAGACTCAGTGGCACACTTTCTGCTGCTGGTACACTTAACAGTATTTATAATGCCATCTTTGCAGAGCAAACTTGCTAGGAGATTTATAAGGTTTTCTGAGGGCAGAGTTCTGAAATTTTGGTTGCAGATTAGATGCTGTATTCTCTCTTTTTTTTTTTTTTTACTTTGTCATAGTTAAATTTAAAACCAACTCAGGAGTCTGGGATTGATGGTTTTCTTCTCATGGATGAAACAGCAAAATAGTACCTAGGAATACACTAAGGCTAATTTAAGTTCTATGTTGACACTGGGACTGGAAGAAACCAGCTGTAAAATACCTGCAAATTTTCAGTGCTTCCAGATATCTCACATTCTCACCATTGTTTCCCAAGAAGCTACTTCATGCTAAAACCTAATTCCAGGCATAGAGGAATAAGTAAAGGTTGCTGTCCGTGAAGTCCCAGCCTCAGCAAAATTAACCACCTGTCTTTCTTCCAAGTGTAAAAGATGTGCCCCATTCAGTAACTTTTGCCACCATTATAGAAGCCTCTAACTCTTATTAGCTAAGTAATTTCAGCTTTCTCCAACAGTAGCTATTTTATGTAGTGTGTGCTATACAAGTATAAAAAAAAATGAGATCTGTCTCTCTTGTTGGAAACAAAATCTAGCAAAACTAACAGTTAATTTCACCTTCATCAGCACTGTCAAAACTGAAGGAGCCAGTCCTGAGCAATGTTTGTTTCTGAACTCAAATATAGCCTATAGAGTATGAGTGTAATCCCTGCATAGAAAGAGTATTCTCTGATCAGAGTTTGTGACATGGTTATTTACTTGGTTTTTGAAGAGTGTAAGGCATTACTGCTGAACATGTAAATAAACTACATTCTGCCCCGGGCAACAGCAGAGTCTGTTTGGAAGTAACTTTATTTTCTGCTGTATAGATCATCCAGATCTATAAAGCATTTGGTCCAGCATCAGTTCTTCTAATAAGTTGAAACTGTAATTGATTAAATCTACTAAATTATTACCTTTCCCAAGAAATATATGCACATAAAATGTTAAAGGAAACAGGAAAAATACTACACCTCTCATTGTAAATGAATGAACAATATGGTGGTCTCAAGATACCCTTGGACCAAGGAATCACAAAATAGTTTATATGTCCCAACTGAAATCCTTATCGCAAAAGCTCAGTGCAACATTCTTCTTGTTTACCCTTCTTCCCCCAGGGAAAATGAAGGGTGATAAACAGTGATGTGACCCAAATGACAAGGAAGTTCAGCTTACAGATTTACTTCATTTAGCTTTTCCCCACCCTGCTCATTTTTGGGCTGCAAGAAGAACACCAAGAAATTAAACAATTTGTGACCTAGATTAAAATGCTGACAAACAACACAATTATTTTTTGTTTCAAGTAATTTTTGCTTTTGGAATTTACTATTGGCTAACCATATACTTGAATGTTGTAATTACAAAAGCCTCTGAATTTAGTAATTTGTTTATGTTTGGAGTTGTAGGTATAGGCAGATACATGTAATTTCTTTTATGAAAACAATACAAGTGGAAGGTCTAAATCCTACATATTGCAGGCCTCAGTCACACACACGGACCTCTCTTACAGCCCTGTTGATAATCTTCAACAACAGTTTTAGCTATTCATAATTGTAGAGCCAGCGATCTGAGTCACTGCTCCATCTGTGCCATCCTTGTGGAAATGTCAGTGGCAGATGCTGCTAGTTAAACAGGATTTAAGTTAAAGGAGTCAGAACAAGATATCAAAATACTCAACAGGGATTTCAGCAGGCTCCTACTCTCCTTGGAGTATTATATTTTAGAGCTACCCCAGAATACAGTTTTACTTATGTCACCTGTGGGAAACACAAAGTTCCTGTCAATCCTGGTGGGATAAAAAGTTGACACTTAGGCTTCAAACTTGCTAGTCTATACCCTGCATTAAAGCTTGCAAATCAAACATGAAACGCAACTGGTAGGAATGATATAACCTTCTCCAAGACTTGGAAAGGGAATCCTAGAGAAAAGAGATGAGTCCTTTCAAGCAGAATCACCACAGTGTTAGTGCTGCCTTGTGAGCAAACCTGGGGAAAGACATAGCCTCTGGGCCTGTGGCACTGGATAGTGTTGGAGACATCCCCACAATCTCAGTCCAACAGACTCCTTTAAACAATCCCTCTGAGTTTCCTTTAACGGGGCTGGGATACAGCAAGGATTTTTATTTTTGCTGCAGCAGAGGACACTGTTTTATACACATTTTGCAAGCTTGAGTTAAGCTAGGCTAGCCATAAATTTGACCTGAAATCCTTAAATATCTTAATTTAAATAGAAGTTGAAGGACAAGAAGAATAACAGTTGTTTTAGCATTTTCCAGAATAAAATTTGGTTATTTTGTGGGAGGTTTGGTTTTCAGTAGGGTACAGGCACTCTTTATAAGAAGGGAGCAGATGGTCATTATACCTTTTCTTATGAAATCGTGTAGTGAAGAGCATTCCCCTGGGAAAAAGAAAGAAAATTATTTAACTGTGCAAGCTGAAAAAATACCCTAATACTGGGCTATAGGATTTAAGGGGAAAAGAAGGATATCACCACCTATGCCATTATTGATTTTGTTTTAGTCTCCTTATGAGTCTGACTTGAGAGAAAGAGATCTTGGAGAGCTACCTATGTATATATACATATGTTTAATTCTCCCTTATCATAATATTTCAAATATTTTATGTCTTGTGTTCCAGCATTAAATATTCTTGGGAATATTTGCTATACACAGTAGCACAGAAGACTGTAAGTTACACTCCACATCCTCCTAGGTAGGACTCTATTCATTCAGAGGCTGGAAACACAAAGTGTGATCCTTTCTCATGAAGTGAGGTGGAACAGACATTTCCACCTTTCAGGATATGATTCTAACCACCACCTCTGTGGTGTTTTTCTCAGTCATTCTTCTCTGGTTAATCTCATTTCAAAATGAGGTCTCAATATACAGGGCAACAGCAGGTGGAATCCAGAAACCCAATTCTTGCAGTCATATCATACATCTGGGCAGAAAACTCACTCTTCTGCTGATCCAGTAAATATTAAACTAGTTCAGCTCTGTATTCCCAGTTTGTTCTAAAACTATTTGTTCAGTAGTGCATATATGAAGACGACTGCTTCTGAGGAGTTTAAGGAACTTCCCATAACAAGCAAAAACCCAACCTATAGTATCACTCTTCTAGATTTTATTGATGACTCATTCTGAGTGTACACACTAGTTGTTGCCTTAAAGTTTATAGGTAGAATCACACATTGTAATCAAGCTATTTTAATTGACTTTCCTGTTGCTGGCAGGTTCTTTCACTTCACACATATACCTAAAAAGGTTGATTTTTTTTTTTTTTTTTATGTCCACACAGGTGCTAGAGTTGTGTTGTTGTGGTTCTTCAAGCAAGATACAGATGCCTGGATGAGATATTCCTTAAACACAGTCACTGTGAATTAGCACAGGACTAGAAGTCAAGAACTATACCGTGCTGAAGAGTTTATTTCAAATCTTTGTTTAGTTTTCCCATCTGGAAAATTGTCTTCCTAGTTACAAAGATGCTTCTTTTAGAAGTGTTGAGCACTTAACTAGAAAGCATTTTAGGCTCCTTTAATTTTAATGAATTGTCTTTCACCTTTACACCACCTAAAAGCTCTGCACCTTTTTTTTTGGAGGTAAACCTGGCTTTTTTAAATGTATAGTGTTTTAAAAATGTGGACAAGATTCTTTTAAGAAAAAGGATTTTCAGAAAGTGATATTAATAAGACACATGTAGGAATTCATTACTTCTTCTACTATTCATGAGTAACATAAATTTCATAGTGATAAGATGTACTTTCACTGATATTCCCTTGGTATGATGCTATGTTTTTATGTACTGAAGATATTGTAAGCCAGAGCTCTCCAGAAAAAGCGCTGAACATGTAAGGAATTTATATTATGCTGACGGTAACAAGGATATTTTCTTAAATGTAAGTATATGATTCCCTCACTAACAGAAATTACTTATGCACATCAAGGAGAGAAAGACAAGCTTGTAATATCAATATGATCTTACACAAACAGACTTTTCCTGTAAAGAATCCCTAAAGTTTTACATAATCCCCATATCATTTACTTAATAGCCATGATTGATAGACTAGGCAGGAAGAGCAGGCAATATTTAATTACTCTTAGTAAGATTTGACAAGGATATCAGAGCTCATAGTTTTACCCTTTCTTGAAGTGCTCAGTTCATAGGAATTATATGTAAAATTTTTCCAGCAGATAATTACTATCCCTTTGCTTCTAATTGTGAAGAAAAATACTAGACTGGAGAAGGCTGGTTACTTTAAAATATCTTTACAAGTTTTCCCTTCCAAGGGCAAGAAGCAAAAAAAAATCACATCTGTGCACATTCATGTTATCATCAGTGATTCATTCATTTATCCACATGGAATAGTTTGAGGAGGAAAGATTAAGAATTTCTAAACTATGTAGGTCAATGGGCAGGATGATTTGTTACAAGGCAGGACTTTGAGGGCCATAAGTTCAGAAGAGCCTAAAATCTACAAGTCTACACATGAATGCCCATAGCAGAAGTACTCATAAGCAAGACCCATCATGAAAAGGCAGGCCTCAGCTGAAACACAGGTTCTTTTTTATCTTAATGTGACATAGGCATGAGGTATGAGAGGTTTGGCAACATGAAGCAGAATACAGGAAACAGAAGTGTTTGTGACCTTTATGGGATTCTGGGTTTAAGGGCAACTCAGCTGCCATTCTTGGGTTTGGGGCTTCCCCTCCTGAAATGAAAGTTAGGCAAGACTTGCCTACAAAAGTCTTTTTTGTAGATCCAGCCACAACTGCTCAAAGCTGGATTTTTACCTCAAAGAGGGACTGGAGACAGGCATGGTGGAGGAGGAGACAAATAAATACTTATCTGATTTAGTTGATCTTACAGGCAAAAAACCAGTGGTTGGTACGACCTTATAGAGGTCCAGGGAGTGGATACTTTTTAAGCCAGTACAAATACTCCTGTTGTCAGCAAGTGAAGACCAGTCAGCTCTTAATTCAAACAGCCAGAGCCCAGTTTACTAAAAGGGACCTGGAGCATTTGGAGCAGGACTGAAATTCTTCTTACAGCTTTGCACCACCCATGCAACACACACTACACGTAACAACCATGTTTCACAAACTTAGATTCATCTTGGAGAAGGTCAGAAGAAGACATGTTTCTGTATGCCTCAAGTTATAGAAATATCACTTTCCCACTGGAGCATTATGTTTAAACATGAATAGAAACCAAAGTAAAAAAGAGGAAAAAGCTAGAAGAAAAACACCTGTTGGTTTAATACTTTTGTTTACAGTTGTGGATGGCTTTTCAAATACCATTTATAATTTCATCAGCTATTTACAGTGCTTTCTGAGTGAATTAAAATTTTGTTTTAATTATACTTTCTTTGAAAAATGACAATTGCAGTTGACATTTGCAAATTTATGGCTATTTGTACAGTGATTTACTTACACAATAGTGTTGTGGTTTATGTGATATTTTGCTAGAGCTGTGATTGTTTAAGAGGGTTTTTGTGCAGGAAAGCTTGTCAGATGTTTCCCAGCCATACCAGTCAGATTAATAAAAGATCACAGAAATTTTTTTTTGAGTAGTTGAAGTTGAAGAAAGCTCTGAAGATCATCTAGTTCAACCCGGTGCACAAAGCAGGGTCAGCTAGAGCAGGTTGCTCTGGGTGGTATGCAGTCTGGTTTTGAGTACCTTCAGGAATGGAAGTACCATAAGTTCTTTAGGAAATTTGTTCCAGTGTTTTACCACACTCACAGTAAAAAAAAAATCTTTTTCTTTTGTTTGACAGCATTTTTGTGGGTTTTGGTTTGTGCCCATTGATTTTTTTCTTGTCCCGAAACACCACTGAGAAGAGTGTGACTCTTGGCTTTGTGACTCCCTCCATTAGGTGTTTATATGCATTGATATCCTCCTGAGCTGTTTTTTTATACAAGCCGAACAGTCCCAGCTTTTTCAACCTCACCTTGTATTGCAGATGCACCAGTCCCTTAATATTATTCAGAACCTTGGCTGGCCTCACTCCAGATGTGCCTCATCAGGGCTGAGCAGAGGAGAAACATCATCTCCCTTGAACTGCTAACAACGCTCTGCTTAATGCAGCCCAGCAGGCTACTGACTTTCTTTAACATGATTAAGACCTGGACAACTTTGTGTCCACTTGGACCCCTGGGTCCTCCTCTACACAGCTGCAGGTGCTCGGAGAGGCATTCTATCATGATGAATTCAGAGATGTTTAAGGTTTCTCCATCATGCTGTCCTCTCTGCACTTTTAATGTATATGTGCTTGGAATGGTCCCCCTTCAGCCTCGTTTTGCTGATTACAAAGTTTCCCTCATCCACATCAACCTTCACCCACTTCTTTCCAAGCCAGCCTGTAACTTCTTCACATGACTTCATCATCTCCCTCCCTTGTTGTTCATATTTTAACCTACTTTCACAAGGTGACAAGACTGTTGGCAAAGATGTTGTTGCCCTGTTTAGTAAGATGGCTCCTTCCTCAGCTTTCCTCTACTCTAATTACAATGTTGAAACTACAATTCCAAGAATATTTTCTTAAAAAACAAACCCTGAACAATGCTGAAGCATAAGCCAATCTGAGGCACTAGAGGCTGGGGTTGTGCATAGCTAATGAAAATTCAGTAGGAGGGATTTTTAATGAATCTGTAAATTCAAGGAGTAATATTCTGCCTGAAGAACAGCAAATCTAATGGGCTACACAAAAAGGGAAAATAAAGGTGAACCCTGCAATTAGAGGACTCTAAATTCGACTTATGGGAAAGAATAATTAAGGACATAGAGACAAAGGAAAGTGAGTAAATTACCTATATAGTTTTATCAAGGGTTTCAACCTAATCTAATACCTGTACATTTTTAAGCACTGATATCTCTAGATAAAGTGATACAGTGGATTTAGTACATGTGGATTTAGCCAAAAAAAAAAAAAAAAAAAAAAAGGCAAACAAAACCCAAACCCAAAACCAACTCCAAACACCAGGTATTGTTTCCCACAGCAAATTACTGCTCAAGGAGGAGATGATGAACTTTAATATAACAAGCCAATAAAGAGCTGGCTAAAAAAGAGACCATAATAGATTATATTAACAGGACTGAATTGGACTGCAGAAGAATTACTACTTTTAGTCTTCAGTCATCAGCCTGAGACTTGTTGCATTTAATTTTTTAATGACCTAGAGACAAGAATTTGGTAGGTGTTCATCAGAGCTTTTGGCCAGTAAAATTGGAAGGCATTGCCAATATTAAGGAGGACTGAATCATCATTTAAAGAAAATTGGTGAAGCCTGTTGAAAAATCTAGACATGGGGTGACATTTAAGAATGCAGGCAGAAAAAAACATGATCTTTGGTAATAACAGGAAAGACACTACTTGAAAGCAGAAGATAAACTACCTGCAGGTTCATGTCCTGGCTTGTCCTTGTACTGTCCCCATCCCTATGGGTGTGTCTGATACCCACAGGTGGGGAGCACTGCTGGTTCCTTGGCTGCCCTCCTCCTGACTGGAGTGTGGTGGGATAGGTCCTGCTCTATTCCCCATCACAGCCCCCAGGAAGTCACCGGCACCCCAGTGGTGACTGTAGTATTACACATAATTCTGATCAATTATGATCATTACTTCAGTTTTGTCAGTAAACTCTACATTTACAGCTTTTGCAAGTTTTGATAGTTCCTAAGCATGCAAAATTACAACAAATGTTGTATCCTTGGTTCCTTGGAGTTGATTTAAAAATTAGATAAGTCTGTGATAAAAGTTAAAGACGCTTTTTGGTATACATTAAGATTTTAGTTGTCTCCTCTTTACATTCCTTTTCTTCAGTGGTAGACTACAGCAACATTTGATGTTTAATCTTAGCCTGGTGAATATATAGAGTGGTTCTAATAAAAAGAAGAGTGAAATATCACAGAAGTCAGGATAAGAACCATGAGAATTAGTCACATCATATTTTTTACTTGTTTCATCTGAGACCTAATCCTCAAGTCCAATGGCTTAGTCTCACCTAGTACTACACTGGAATTTGTGCATATACTAGGGAAGAGCACTCCCTCTATGGGAGTTAATCTCAGAGTCTTAAATGAAATTTATAAATTTGGATATGCAAACAGGCTTAGCCTCTGAAGAAAAGTGAGATTAAATTTTAAATTACTATACAGGTAGACCACATGAGACAAGCTGACAATTTACACATCTGAAGACATCAGAGAAAAAATTTTCACAACTTTCCATTTCTCATTCTAGGCAAAAATGAGAAAGGTCATGTATCAAAGATCCAAATCACCTTGAGATTTCAGCCAGCTTTCATGAGCATCTCAGCCAATTTTTATACTCAAGCTATTTCAATGTTATGAGATGCTCACCCTATAGAACAATTTTGAGCTGTATCTTGCTTTTTCCTTGGTTCAAAATTCATTCTGATTTCCACTAGGGATCAGAATCTGTGTTGGTAATGAAGCCTGTTTGTTAAAACCCCAGTAAAGGTGTACATCACTGAAAATTATGTAAATGTCTTGGAGTTTGAATACTCATCCTCTAAAACCTGCTTTGCATATGCCAAACTCATTTCACCACTGAAGAATCATTGGATTTTAATCAAACTTCACTCCTCAATCCTCAGTTGGATTTAGACCATGAAACTAAGATTCAAGGTTTTGTATGTTGCATTAAACCCCAGGACATATCCACTCCAAGCCATTTTCTCCTGTCAAAGCATGGAATTTTGTAATAGGATCAGGAAATGACATGGCAATCATTATTCAAAAACTACATTTGACATTCAAATGCCTAGCAGAGGCTATATAAGACAACTCCAGGATGCATTGGTTTATCCTCTGAGGTACTATGTGTACTGATCTTTCTCTTTTTTCTTCATTTATACCTCTCCTTCAAGTCAGAGAGGCTGAAGAGCTGGGAGTTTGTACAAATCAACATAGAGAGGCCTTGAAAGGTCAGTTTTGTATGTTTGCCCATTACCTTCTGCAAAATACACAAGGAACTTAAATCATGACACTTTTAATTGAGATTGCAATGCAAAGATTAAGTGAAAAAAATGCATTTATCCTCATGACAAGGATAATAATGAGAGCAAAAAATATTACAGATACACTGTAGAGTCATTACAATTTTAAATATCTAGTGTCATCTCCACATAAGATGTATTAGTGGTGGGCATGATATTTCATGTAATCAAGTCCGTTTAATTTGCTTTATAATATGAATCCACAATTCAGGACGTAATTCAAATTCTGCTGGAATTCTTGACTCTTGATTATAATTTAAATTACCTGTATTTTCTAACTGTTGATTTGTACTTATTGCTATCAAGTTCTTTGCTTTTCTATTCATTACATGTAATTGCTGCTTTCACTTTTTCTCTTATTATTATGTTTTTAGCCTGGATTTCTCTAGAAAGAAGCTTCCCTTATCATTCAGTGATTGTGTGTTTGTGAAGAGAGTACATTTCAGATGTTTCCTAGGGGGGGAAAGAAAAAAAAAGAGGTTTCATGCATTGGTCTTCCTGAAATAAATTTCACTTTTATGTATAAAGGTTTCAGTACTACTAAGTTCCAATAAGTTTTATGAAATAGGAATCTGAGTAGAAGCTAAGTCCTCATTAAGAGAAAAACTGCTTTGTAAGTGCATTTCTTATTAGATACCAGAAAAAAAAATCCTTTGAAGAACAGTTTTCTGAATGACTTGGGAGAAAAGCTTCAATCAGTGATCACACTATATTTGGTACAATATCCTAGAGAAGCCACATTTCATCACATCTCGCATAAGTTGCTTTTGCTGAGGAATATTCCTTTTGGATCTCCAGAAGCTTACAGTTTTATTTTATATTTTTTTTTTGTTTGCTTGTTTGTTTGTTTGTTTTTTTCTTTTGTTTTTGGTTGGTTGGTTGGTTTTGGTTTGGTTTGGTTTTGGTTTGGTTTGGTTTGGTTTTGGTTTGTTTTTTTTTAGTGTAGGTCTTATCTTGTCTCAATATCCCACATCATACCATGGCAGCTACCACTGTAGCTTTGAAGCCAGAGACCATCTCCAGGCACATTCTAACATGAACTTCTTAGTCAGCACATGTTAAATATACTAAAATAGAACAGCCTGTATATCTGTGTTTTTCAAACTGCAAGAGCAGGTTACAAATAATAAATTTTGCCCTTCACATTGAATTTACATGGCCAGATTTTGGTAATGAGCAGGGCTGCAGTGGTGATGTCTAAGAGAAGAGACCAGGAGTTCCCCCTCTAATGGACAACATCTGTTCCCACCAGCTCCAACACTGAGCCAAAAGCTGAGCCCATCAGTGATCCTGGTAGCACCTTTGTGGTAACATATTGAAGAAAAGACAAAAAAAATGGTGCACAGTATCTGTGAAAAAATGTGAGAGAAACAATCCTGCAGACACCAAGGTCAGTGAAAAGGGAGGAGGAGTTGCTCAAGGTGTCAAACTAGAGATTCCCCTGCAACTAGTGGGGAAGACCATAGTGAAGCAGGTTGCCCTCCTGCAGCTCATCAGTGCCCCCAGTGGAGTAGATATCCATGCTGCAGCCCAAGGAGTACCCTGAACAAGAGTGAGTGGATATGTCTTGAAGGAAGCTGCAGCCTGTGGAGAAGAGCAGGAGCAGGTTTTCTGGCAGAAACTCTGGCCCATGGGGTACCATACTGGAGCAGTATGTTCCTGAAGGACTGCACCATCTGGAAAGAACCCATGCTGGAGTAGCTCTTCCCAGCCTGTGGGAAGGACCCATGCTGGAGAAGTTCATGGCATACTGTACCTCCTGGGAGGGACCCTATGCTGGACCAGGGGTAGAGAATGAGGAGGAAGTAATGGCTGAGATGAAGTACTATGGACTAACTGCAATCTCTACTCCCCAACCTCTTCTGCCACTTGGAGGAAAGGAGGTAAAAGTTAAATGGAGCCTGGGAAGAACAAGGTGTGGAGGGACGGTGTTTTTAGTTTTGTTTTTATTGACAAATATCTTACTCTGTTATTTATTGTCAATAAATTAATCTTCCCTGTCAAGTTTGTTTTGACTGTCTTAGTAATTGTTGAGCAATCTCAAAGTCCTTCCACCCCTGTGAGATTTTTCATGCCCTGCTGAGGAAGGGGTGTGAGATAGCAGCTTGGTAGGCACCTGGCATTCAGGCAGTGTTAACCCACCATAACTCTTCTGGGTCATGGTCAGTCTGAAAGAAATTCTTGTTTCTAAGAAGTGCTCATACACAAAATGACAAATTATAAAACACCTCAGTCAGCCCTGAAATGGTCAGTTTTATAACCTCCTCAACTCCAGCTCAAACAATCTTCCAAAATCTTGTGTTTAAATATATATTTGATTGGCTTGCACCTTTTTAATATAGACTGCTTTATGTAGTTTAGTGTATATCACAGTTTATATGATTTCATTTATGTACTGTGGTTCTATATATGTAGTAACAAATACTATTAATCAACTGAACTCATTTCCTCAATTCTAATAGAAAAAGTTAAAGTTTCAACACATTTAATTGAGCCAAGTCCTTCTGTAGACTTTTCAACAAGTGTTCATCCAACCCTAGTACCTTTAACTTATTGCTAGAAACTCAGCATATTCTATATTGACCTGTGGAAGGAATTGCATTTGGCCATATCAGCATGGCAGAATAGTAGATAGTAAATTACTGTCAGTTAGAATTGAGAGACAGGATATTTGCTCTGTAACACAAGAGTTGATCATGACATTACATTGATTAAGTGAAACAACATCGGCAGGAAAGGAGTTTCTGAGCCATCAAAACCAGCTTTTCTGCCATTATCATGGAGAACCACATCACACAGGTTTTTGGGTTTGGGTTTTTAGTTTGGCTTTTTCTTTTATGTTTTCCACTCTTCAGCCTGAAGCTAGTAAAATTTTTGTTCCCACTACTCTGAACAGAATTCTTTCCTATTGACATCAGTGGTAATGCTACCATTGACTTCAGTGGATCACTTGCAGATTCAGAAAGGCATGGAGAAATAACAAGAGGAGTGAGGTAGGAAAAATGACATTAATTACTGCAAAATCATTTCAGAAATAATCAATAAATATAAATGGAAACTTCATGAATGCATAAAAAAATTGAACAGATGAATTGATAAGAAATGTCAAATCTATTTTTATATTATTGTTCCTAGTAACACAGAAAGAAGGAAGAGAAATGGTAAAAAATGGTATTTGAACAGAATTCTTTTTCAGGTGTTCTTGAAACCCTAACCAAAGCAGACACAAAGTAAGCTTTCGAATTGTCGTAATGATAATTACTTGTTTTGCCAAGTATAATTATGATCGTATCCATGAACTCGGAAGACAAACAAATACAGAAGAGACCTAGACTGTATAATAAAAGACACTGTAAACACAAAATATAATACTGTTTAAGTGTCTCATTTGAAGATGATACTTGATCACATTCACAAATGCAATTACTTCCTTACTTGGAAGTGCATAATGGTCTTTCCTTAGCAAGCTGTACCTCAGAAAGAAACAGGATTTATAAATTACTTTACTCTCGACTTAAGAAGAGTAAAACATACAGTGTACCTACAAAGAGACTTTTTGATCAACAGTTGGTTGATCAAAAACAGGTTGGCAACAGTCTTCCATGGATAAAGTTATTGAATCTTCTTCATGGTATTCCTTTGTTCCCAGAAATTCAAATTCTGCCCAGGAAATTAGATTGTAGCCCCTAACATTGCCCAGATTTATATTTATTAGCTGAAAAGTGTGCTTCAAACATCCTTCAGAAGCTTTGCTTGGTTTTGTTTGCTGTGCTTGTTTTTTCTTTCTTTCCATTGTTATTGCTTTGTTATAAGTTTAAAGAAAGGCTTTTAACTTAAAACCAAATATAATTAGTTCTATAAAGCATTGATACCTGCATAGGTACTCTGAAAGTTTGCAAGTTCCTCATCCTATCAACATTCTCATGGTATGTGCAAATCAGATTCAGAGATAAGGAACTGATGTTCTGTGAACTGAGTCATGTCCAGCATGGCCAGGACAGCTGACCCGAACTAGCCAAAGGGATATTTCCTACCTTAGAATGTCATGTTCAGTATATAAAGTGGGGGGAGTTGGCTGGGAGGTGCCAATTGCTGATTGGGTTTTTGGTCAGTGGGTGGTGAGCACTTGTGTTGTGCATCACTTGTTTTTCTTGGGTCTTGCTTTTTTCTCTGTTATCTTGCTTTTCATCATAATTATTATTAATATCATTATTTTATTTCAAGTATTAAACTGTTCTTATCTCAAACCATGAGTTTTAAATTTTTTTGGGTCTCTTCCCAAGAGTGGTGAGGCATTGGACCAGGCTGCCCAGGGGAATGGTGGACTCCCCCTCCCCAGTGGTGTTCAAAAAAACATGCAGATGTGGTACTTCAGAACACGGTTTAGTGCTCATGGTACTGTTGGGCTGGTGGTTGGATTTGATGATCTTAGAGGTCTTTTCCAGCCTTAATAGTTCTATGGTTCTATGATTCTGTGCTTCAAAGCAATCAATGTGCATGAGCCAAGAACTACAAACTATGTTACAACCTTTTCTCAAGATGGACATTGTTGAAATTAAATAATGAGCCTTCCAACACTCCTAAATAAGCCACCAGATCAGAAAAAAAGTTGTTTTCTTACAACGGCATAAGCACAGATCCTTCACTCCTTTCTCCAAGAACATATATCAAGCAGAGGACCACTGGGCCTTGCTGCCTGGAAAAGCAATGGAGGTGCAATGGAGATCACTGTAGAAGCAGTATGCTTCAGTCACTTGTTGAAATCTTAACAAGTAAGTACAATTTGTGGGTGCCTGGAGGCTATTCTGACAGTTGAACATAACCAGGACACCTTGGAGGGGCATACAAAAATGACTTAAACTATGCTCCTCTCATCTACTGCACTAGGGTTTTTTTCCAAGCTTGCAATAAACAAAACTAGCCCTTCTTACCTCTTACCCATTAGATCCAAGTAAAATATATAATTTAAGGTAAGCAAGAGAAAATCAGTTGCACAATAAGTTCCATAATTCCCCAGAAACCCAAGCAAAGCATAATTTAGTGCAAAACTAGGCCTTTTACAATTGCAGGTCAAGTTCTATACATTTCAAGATGCTGATTCCCTACTGCATTACTCAGCAATACTGCTGTCAAATGGCAGGAGCACCACTGAGAGTCATTCCCTAGGTGTTGTGTTAGCTCCATAAAACATGCCCTAACAGCTCCGTCCCTAACGGTTTCAAACATCGTGTGCTACAAGTGGAGACACTGAGGGCCAGCAGGTCACCATTAATCATTTCCTCACGGACAACATTATGAAGTGATACCACTGATATTAGTTAAATAGCTCACAGAAACAACCAATATGACAAAGGGATCTCCCCAGGGGTAGACCAGGTACTTTAATGGAACTGTCAAATATTCTGTTGCTTGCCACCTTGATTAGCCATTTACACATGAGCCTAGACTCTGTAAGCAGCCATAAAGTCAGACCTCGCCATTCATGTAGGGGTAACATTTTATATCAGTAGCTGTGGTGGAAAGAGTTGCAGATTCAGATGTTTTGAGCATATACAACCTTTTCCTTCTACCTACAAGATAATTGGAAGAGTAGAGCAGAACAATTTGTGTTTAATCATATCAGAGCCACCGTAGCTCTCTGGTGATTTAACTCCTACCTTCTAAGTAACTGGTGTTGAACATATGCTAAAACTGCAACATCACTCTTAATTGTCTCCTCTGTTGCTAAAAAGTCTCTTTATGAGCATTGTTGTGCTGTAGGAGGACTCAGACTCTCAAGCCTCACGCTGAGCTATTCCACTAGCTGTTTATTACATGTAATTAGAGAATGCAACACTGACTTGAAACTGCTGGAATGCCTTCAAAACCACAAATATATTACTTTTCTGTTTCTGAGCACAAAGGCAGCAAGCTCTATAATTTCCTTAATTGTCATAGACCTTTGTTGTTGTTGTTGTTTCTCTTTTTCCATCAAATGAACATGCATCTCCTACAGAACTAAGAAATGCTGGCTTCATGCTTGAGCTTTCCTTTCTTTTCTGGTCAAAGATAGCAAAATAATACCACACTTGTAAGTGTTCTAAAGCACACATATATTCCTATAATTTATTTTGATCAGAGCGAACATAGTAAGAAACAAATGCATAAGAGAATGTAATGACTTAGGCAGGCTTGCAGATTTTCTAAGATTTTATTTTTTTTTTAATTTATTTTAGATGACTTAGAATTATATTTAAAACTAGAAGGCTACAGAGCTGCAAGAACTCCAGAAGATTTTTAATGTAAGAACAAGGTTTGTGCTCTTTGGTATGACAACGTGGGCCTAAAGATGGATGGATATATAATTGCAATGACTTTATGACCTACTTAGATTTTCATAATAGTGTAAAGGACACTTAGTATACATGATAGTCAATCTCTGAGATTTCTGCACATATTCATACATTAATGTGTGTGAATAAGAAGGCAGCAGATGAATACTTGCAGTAGAATCCTCTGGGGATAGAAGGATACATCTAATGGAAAAATAATCCCAAAAGAAGTAATCTGGAGGAGCAGGACCTATGTAACAATGCATCATGTAAACAGTGAAATTCAGAAAAGCAAGGAGAAATTAATGCCATGGGACAAGAACAAGTGGTTGCTCACTTGTAAAAGGATGCAATCTTTCAGACACTTTAAAAAAAAAAAAAAAAAAAAGTGGTAAGGAATATAAGCAGTCTTGCTCTTAAATTTGAAGCCAATTTTCAACATTTTTTTTTTCTGAGTGTGGAGAGTTCATGCACATGCATGACTTTCTGATACCATTCCTTGCTTTCTAACACAAGTACCAACATGCCAAATGGAGTCTCTGTGTTCTTTGGTCATCAATATTTGCCCTCTGGTTGGTTGTAGTGATTGATTCCTAACGTCATGAGTCAAATGTTGGAGAAGGTTATTCCAGAAAATAGCAACACAACAGCATCCACTAAGCTATGCATCAAGCACTGTCAGAAACCCTAGATGGCAGAAACAAATGAGGTCCAAAAAAAAACCTTTACAAGGACATGGTGCTACATTGCCCTTACACAGCTGATACACAGTATATTAGTCTAAGAATAAGAGACTCTTAAAAATGTTGTACATCAGCAAAACACTCTTAGCTTCAGAAAACACAGACCACCACCACTACAGTAAACTTGCTCTATATCCAGACTTTTCTTTCCCTTTCATCCCAAGTCATGTGAATCACAGCTGTCTAATATGGCAGAAGACCTTCAGCTTTGACATCAGAAAGAAGTGATGTCACCTTTGTTAGTGAAATTTTGATGATCAGTTCATATAGTGAAATGGACATGATAGGATACCACATATGGCACAAATTCCACATTTCTTTATTTCTTTTTGTTACGCCCTTATGTTGTCTATACAAGGTTTTCAACCTCACAAGTCCTGTGAGTCATCCCACATACCTTCAGTTCATATATCCAAGCTCATTACAAGTCACAGCACTCCATCCAGCTATGGTTCTGTTTTCTGCTCATCACAACACAACTCAAGGACTGAGCGGGTAAATGATGACATCTGTGGTTTTCCCATATATAATAGCATTAGAGCTTTCTGTGTTCTCATTGCTTGTTACTTTTAACTCTGAATAACTACTTTAAATGAGTATCAGGTTTCAGATTAATGAAAGCACCTTCTAACACTGAGCATTTTTATGGGTTTATGGCTAATGGTGAACAGAAAGCGAAAGAAAACAGAATGACTTCAACATGCACAGCTCCTCTGTGCCACTGGAATTAAATTCTTTCCATGATGTTCTTGTTTTGTATTACCTAATTTGTAGCTGTGGAATGTATAAGAATATAAGGAGGAAGGAAACACTGTAGAACTGAATGAAAATGGCAAACACAGGATATACATTCTTGTTCCAATTATTGAAATTTTGTTTGAGGAGGTGTCAAAAACCAGGTTAAAGAAATAAACTTTCACAGACACTCCATTCCACCAGAAGAAATATTACAATTTCTCACTTTCAAGACTAGAGGGTCCATATTGGCTAATGCCTCTCTCTTTCCAGTCAGGTCTTAGGAAAAGTTTTAAAAATTAACATATTTGATTTAGGGCCTGATCCCGCACTCACCTTACCTCATCTTCCCCTTTTGTAATGCTGAAGTATTAAGTGTGTTTAATTTTAAAAATGGAAAAAAAAAATCAAAGTCTGGAAAAAGGTTGCCAAGATATGCATCTCATTAGTGTCTAAACATAAGCCAGATTTTAAAATTCAAAGTGAGCCAAGTTTAGAAAGGAAAAGGCCTACTTACATTCAGCATTGAATCTATGCTAAAAATTTAGTTTTTCTGGACATCAGGTAAAGCACAGAAAAAAATGAGAGTTTCAGATGCATTTTTCTTTAAATATGAGCTCTTTAAAGTTCATATCACATAGATGACTAAGTGGTGGAAGGTTGATATGCAATCTTTTCACCTGCAAATTGTTTCCCTCAACTGTTTTTTTTTTTCTCTTTCTTTTTTCTTTCCTTCGTTCTTTACATTTTTCTTCTTTCTTCTTTTTTTTTTTTCTTTTTCCCCTGCCAGATTGTACAAATCAATGCTTATTCCAAACATGCAAAGCATTGTTTTGAAAACCATTTAAGGTTGCCAAGGAAACTACAGTGTTGTCACTTTCACATCATTTACAAAACCTATGCACTTTATGGCAAGGAAATGAATAGTTAAAGGCATTATAAATCTTATACTGACAAAACAATGAGAACATGCATTATTTTGCTTGGGAATACAGAAATGAAAAGACCTCTGATCCTAAGAATCCAAGTACAAGGGTTTTTCCCTTGCAAGTTAACAGTAAATTCCTTTTAGCTATAAGGAATGAATAGAAGCTTCTTCCAAGTTTCAGCCAGCCAGAAATATGTTCAGCAGAACTTACAAATTCAATGGTTTAAAGAAATGACCACCCAGCTAGAGAGAGGCCATCTTTGCTTTGTTCAGAAATGCTGTGAATATGCTTTGATTATGAAAATTAAGCCCAAGGCATATCAAGCTGTTCAGCCAAAATGGGCTGCCCATGTTTGGCTTCAATTAGAGTTTGGATTTGAAAATATTGATAATTGTGCCCAATCTTGTTCCCACTCAAGGAGATGGAGAAAGAAAAATCCGATTGACTTCAAAGAGAGAAATGTTATGCCCACACTTCCTCCCAAAATCTGTGACAGCAAGACTAATTCAAAATGCAGCAGCATTTTCCATTGCTGTGGGGCAGTACGTAAATCACTGTGATTGTCTAAATCAATGTTATAGGAGGAGAAGAAAATCACATATTAACCATTACCACATTTATGTAAGGACAAATGTTTTTCCATTACAGTTCTGAAGAACATGTACAACTCTCAAAGTCTTTGTTATGCCATTTCCCATGTTTCCTAGATTTTTTCTAAGTAAAAAAGTAGTATTCTTATGGACTTCTCCTTCACAATTGTCTACATCTCATTTCTCTGTCCCAACAAATGATTGAAATATTTAAATTCTTTTCAACCTCAGCTCTTTCCTACATATTTGTTTTCATTCAGTTTCAGCTGTTGATCTCATTTGCACCTATCCTTATTCCTTTAATCTCTTATTCTTGCATTTAGTCTTGTTTTTTTAACCTCAGATCCAAAGAACTGAGCTTTTACCCTACCCTTTGTCAGCTTTAACCTCTTTCAAAAATTTAGTAGAAAATAGATTCTGTTCACCTTTTACCAAGTCACACATCTTACTTGTTGAACTGTTTGACATAACTGGAATGTTTGTAATGGCAAGAATATGTGGAGCTCATGCACTGTAAGATAATGTGAGATGTAGCTATACCTGTGTTAACCTAAACATCAACTGTACTTTAGGTCTATCTCTCATTCCATTCTTAAATTTCTTCTTTGGTTTTCTGTCACATCTGACTCTCTTAGGAGTTCATGGGTTCTTGCAAACAGTACTAGTATTTCTATCCAAGCAGACGTGGGATGATCTGTTTCTTATGGCGAAGCCTTATCAATATGTATTGGCAGTATTATGGACAAACATACACAGCAGCTTCCTGGGGTCTTAAATTTCAGTTGTAATGGAGGTCAAAATCCATCTCCACCCAACTACTGGGACCCTCTATCACAATGTTCTTTTATAATTTGTTTATGATTCTTCTCCCTTCCTTTTAAAAATCTACTCTTGTATTTCCTCTGCTAAGGGATTGATGAGTGGTGGCAACTTGAAGAAGGACTTCCTTCTCACTTGGAGTGAGAAATGCTGAGGCCATTGGACTTTGATCAGATAGTTCTGGCAGTTTAAATGGGAGTCATTTTCCTTTTTATTTAGGTTTTCTGTTTTTATTTAGGTTTCTTCTTTTTAAAGTGTTATTGCCAAAGTAATTCAGAATGTTAAAAACCATAACTAACATGATTTTTTTTTTTTTTTTTTAATTTAGAGTATTTGTAGGCAGCCATAAAGATGTCAAAGACCTTTGTTTAAGAAGTACACATTGTACACTTCAAGGCCAGAGCAAGACCTAGAGCTAATAACATATTTCAGAAACTTGTATAGCTTCTGGCTTGGCAATTAGCATCACAAAAGACAATGTTGCTTACCAAGCATGGTAAATAAACTGTATGTTGACCCAAACCTACAATGTATTAAGAGAATGATGCTATTTTCCTATCTTTGAAGTGTCCTCATCTCTTAAATAATGCTGTTGTTTTTGCTTAGCCTCCACCCCAGTCAAATAGAAGTCACACTTATGCTTATTGTTTGTTCAATTCTTCAGCAGTCTGGAAGGAGACCAGCACAACTCTGCAGGAAAATGCTTTAGCAGTGCTTTCTACCCTATGCTAATATCCATAGTACTTAGATTACAAATAGTAAAACAAAATAAGCTGTTGATGATTGACTTTTGTATAAGACAATGAAGATTACAGATCACAATAAATGGTTTCTGGTGAGTTAGTAGAATGAACATATAAAACAGGATAAAAAAGAACAAATTATGTTGAGAGAAGATCAGTGCTGAAAAAATAAAACAACTGAAATAACTGGATACAAAGCATAAATGGCAAGCTAACAAAATATGCTGTCCTTCTGAATATGAAGTCATAGAATCATAGAATGCTTTAGATTGGAAGGGACTTTTAAAAGCCATTTAGTCCAACCCTCCTGCAGTGAGCAAAGTCATCTTCAACAAGATCAGGTAGTTAAGAGTGCCATCCAACCTGTCCTTGAATGTTTCCAGGGATGGGGCATCTACCACCTCTCTGGGCAACACGTTTCAGTGTTTTGCTGCCCTCATCATGTAAAATATCTTCCCAATACCTAGCCTGAGCACCACTACTGAAAATTTTAGTTACAGTTCATGTATTGTGCTCCACAAGAACAGAAACATGTCTACTGGACATATTTCTACATCAAATAAATTAATTGATTCATTTATCCCAAATGCACAGAGATTTTTGTTTGTGAAATACTGTCACCTGTACCAGAATATTCCTTGTCTTAAGTTGCATAAGGAAAAAAAAAAAAGTTTCCAGCTTGGAACATGAATTTAAGATACATTTAAGAGAAATTCCAGAGTTCTTCTAAAAATATGTCTACTCACAGGGAGTCTTGACACAGGGAGCTATTGAAAGAATTATCTATACCATTTTACATTCATTCACTCTAGATTTGTTTGATCAATGCAGATGAAGTGCAGCGTTGTGTAAAAGGCAATGCAATTGTCAATAGTGATGTATTTAGTAGGAGAAAGTCAATAGAGAAATGTGAAATATTACTGATTGATATATATTTCATCAGGCTCTTGAGGTGTTCGATCTATACTTCACACACAGTCACTGTGTAGATCAAAAAAGTGGTCTTGAGAACAAGGTGTTGGGCTGGGATTTTATGAGACTACAGCTGCAGATTTCGATGTTGTATTCTTTGTGCACATGTGTATCTTTGTGTTAGTCATTCAGTCCTAGATATACAAAGATATTTTTTACATATCAGACTCCCTGAGTTATATAAATATCACCATAAAATAAAAATTGCACTCTATGTATGGAAAAAGTTATGTGGTTCACCTCAATTTTATTTCTCTACTGTGCAGTATGTTGAGTATGTCATATTACTGGGACATACCTTTTCCAACTATTTGATTTTATTCATCAATATTTGTTTTTAAGGGTAATTTGAAGAGTTTTCTGAGGAACATTTTGTAGACAGAACCAATGACAACAAAGTACATGAGGTAGCTGTTTAATTAAGCAGTTGAAAGTTATCCATAACAAAGGGGATTGAAAAACAGCTATAAACATATCTTGCCAACCTGTGTTTCCATGTTGGCTTGAAGACGAAGCTTTGCACTTTAAGTGTAACAATGCTGAAATTGCAAATAGAGATACATGCTCTGTATTAGCTGTTGGAATAATTTACAAAAGCTTGTAACTGGATCAAAGTGCTAGCACCTAACCCTGCACTTTGCACAAGAAGTCTATGTGTCCTGCCAGGTTCTTGCAAGGTTTCTGCAGAAAAAGGGTAATATTTTTGGTTGTTGTGTGAGGAATAGATGGTATTACTTTTCTTAATATTTGGTGAAGTGACCTAAAATAACTTATATTTCTGTCTACCTGTAGAGTTTGTACAGAAAGATGACTCTTTGAGAAACTGGCTCTTCTAATCTTACAGTAAGTCTTTGACTGAGGTAATAGGTTGTGTTATTTCTTCCCATTGAGTACTGAGTCTGAGCAGCTGCCTTACAATAGATGTCTAAAGATGTATGGGAAGGCTCTGGTGACAGAAGAGCTTTGCAATTCAAAACTTAAATGTATTTCATTTAATACTAGTGAAAGGGGAGTGTAAATGTCTCAATACATATGAAAAATATTTAATTGATTATCACAAAGGATAAAGGACAACTGTTCAAAATTATGAAAGTGATGTAGAGAAAACATGTGAACTATTCATTATACAGGATTTTAAATACAATATACCCGTGGTGGCATAAGTTCTATATTTTTAACCACAATATACATTGCAATTTTCAACAATTTAAGTTAATTCATACCACTTTTACTTAAAAAAAAAGTAATTTTAAGGAATGAAAAAGTAACAATCTCTCAAGAGAAGTTGAATAGAAATGCCACAGAAAATGTCACGGGGCAAGAGAAATGCTGTGTGAACCAATACTTTGCATTAAAAATCAGCATTATGAATTGAAATATGTTTTGTAATGCCTGCTATATCTGTTGTAGAAACAGATGTGAATTTACTGAAGGAATTTAGAGTGATTAATCATTTAGATTCTCCCATTATCACTTGTGTTGTGGTATTCACTCCCATACAGAGTGATGTGACAGCAGCTGCACTCTACTGCTGCTCAGTAGATCCATTTGGTGCTTCAGTCTTCTGCAGGCAACATAACACACACTCTTACAATAAATTCAGTATAGTGATAACACAAGGAATAATGGTTTCAAACTGAAAGAAGGTAGGTAGATTTGGATTAAAAATTAGGAAGAAATTCTTTACTGTGATAGTGGTGAGACACTGAAACAGGTTGCCCAGGGAAGTTGTGGATGCTCCATCCCTGGATATGTTCAAGGCCAGGTTGGATGGGGCTTTGAGCAACCTCATCTAGTAGAAGAGAACAGGGGTGTGAAACTAGATGATCTTTAAGGTCCCTTCCAACCAAAACCATTCTATGACTCTATGATTTTATCTGCTTGAAAATACCAAAACTGGTGGAGGCTCATTGGTAATACAAACATTTGTCTATTAAGTTTTGACCATCCATTCAGCTTCTATGAAGATTAAAGCAAGGCACCTACTAGGTGCAATGTTAGAGAATTTCTTCTTATGCCAGCTTTATCAAAATGCCAAATATTCTAGCTGTATCCAGGCTCTTCAGCACAATGCAGTTAAATATACATCTGACATGGTACCTATTAATCTTACACAGCACAGTCCTGAGTTAGTCAATTTTGTCACATAATGGATTCCTTTCCTACACCTTGGATGAGCAATCAAACGGAGATTGACTTTCTTCATTTAGTCAAATAGATTTATCTAAGCCATGTTCCAAATGACTGGATTAAGTAGTGCAATGTTGGGATTTTACATCTGGAGAAAAATCCATTTAATAGAGCTATTCCTTTGATTTTAGAATGAGAGTTACTATCAAAACCTGGGACTCTTTCATCTGTAGTTTTTTGTTATAATGATCTAGACAGTCTTATCTGCCTGTACAGCAATTGAGGGTATTAATACTCTTGTGACATGTCTGCAATAAAGTATGTTCTTGGACAGAAGAGACAAAGAAACTCCCCACATGAGGACATTAATGTACTATGGAATGTGTGGTGATGAGGACAGTGAACAAATGTCCTTTTGTTATTATGTCACAGAAATTATTTTCATGAAGGATTAATTCATTAAAAACAACAAAAGGACATTTTCTTTTCTCGCTCATAATTAATTATGGGAGGACAAAGGTTTTGTGCAATAGAGAAGTGTAATTAGCTTGCAGCAGGGAATTTAACCACTCCATTGCATTGTGAAGGTGATAAAGACAGAAGCTCCCCAGCCTATGTGTATTCTGGAGCCCTCTGCTGAACTGAAGGAAAACCTCTCAACTCTTTGTCAAGACTTTATTACAGTAACAGGGAACTCAGTGACATCTTATCATGAGAAAAGTCTCAAGGGCAAGAAAAAGAAAATTTCTTGAGATTTCCCCTGAGCTTTTCACATAAAAGTAAAGAAATATGTGTTTATTAATTCAAGATAAGTCTAATATGCTTCATTTCAGATTATATGTGAATTCTGATTTAAAGTGTGATCGCTGGAGATAGTCTGCATTGTATAAAAGGAATCTATTACAATCTTATCTAATGCAATTTTAACATAGTGGTAGCTTTTCCTAAAACTATAACTTTTCCTTGAGTTCAGCATTTCAAGCAGACAATACTAAAATACATCTGAATTTTTCTTCTGTTCATTGTGTTAAAATAGAGAAAAAGCAATCTCTTTTTCATCCAACTTCACTGAATGATCTCAGACCAGTAAACAGAGTACTCAGCTGAGAGTTAGGAGTTCCCTGAGCCCCCAGCCCTGCTGTTGTTTAAACTGGAATTTGTGTGGAATGTCGATTCCTACACTGAATGTGAGGAATTCTAGTCCACCTTCTTGTTTAGTGTCAGAGGATTACATTACCTGACATGTGGTAGACGTGAGAGCACTTAAAGGACTGTTCAGTCATGAAATTGGGACTTTAGGGCTGCGTAGCATATAAGGAGATAGGAAATGCTGAGCATTTGTATATCCTGTTCCTTATGATTTTCCCTTGCCTCTCTAGACCTTAGCTCTAAAGAAGAATTTCTGTGGGATCCCTGGATGGTTGACATATCCACACAGGTTGAAGAAACTGTAGAAGGAAGCAGTCAATCTATGACCTTCTAGAAGAATAGTTCCTGAATCGTAGAATCATTTAGGGTGGAAAAGACCTTTAAGATCATCATGTCCATTAACCTAGCTCTACCAAGTCTGAATCCAGAGATCACAAATAATTACCTATTCTGACATAAAATGTGACTCCAACTGAGTTAATAACATCTGAGTGTTAGTATAGTTGTCTCCTAAAATCAGTGTCTGCAGTTTAGTGGTGTCCCTGCTCTTCCTGACTGAGAAGAGCCCACGGTTCTGTAACTTCCAGGATGTTCCGCAAATCCATGGAAATACTAATTCTGCATCAGGGATGGTAATACCGGTATGACTTAATTCCGAGTAGAAGATAATGAGAAACTCTAGAAAACTCCCAAAATGAGTAAAGGATTTTTTTTCTGAAACAATGAGGTTTTGTTTCCTGACTTGTTGAATTGTATCAATATTTTGGTGCAGTACAAGTCAGGTATTAAGAGTCATTAAATCTGACATTGTCTCATTCACAGTCTCTGAGATTCAAAACACCACCATAATACTGTATTCTAAACCAGTACAAAATATATTCTCTTGAATATATTTTCTTCATTATTGGGAGAATGTTATTTACTAGAAATACACAAAGTGCCAAATGACATTTGGTTTTCCTCAAATCTTACAAAATTGAGTTGATAAAGAACAAATTGAAGAAGTGGTTTATACTTCCAGTGAAGAAAAGCTCCAGTGACACTACCATAAGCCTAGAAACATTAAGAAATCATTAGTTTCAAGTGTGCATCTACATCATTATCAAGATTTCTTTATGAGTCTTTTTTTAAAGTGATGACAAGATCTAAACCTACTTGGTTGACAAAACTGAAATGATTATATATTTTCTGGAAACCTTGATTTTGGAAATAATGGATAAAACAGCTGTTGTGGTCAGGAAGGCTTAACAATATCTTAAACATATATGAAGTACTTAATCTAAAGGCAGTTCTAAAACTGATCTAAAAGTGTCTCAAATTATTCTGAAATTAATTTTTTCAGCAATATATATTTAACTGAGTGATGGCACAACTCAACACTATTTCTCAATGGAAAACAAGAACTCCATATTGCAACTCTTCTATTCTGCAGGTCACTGTACAGCACCAGTACATCAGAAGTACAAAGATTTACATCCAGTGACCATCTGACCCACATAATCAAGTGAAATTTTAGAGTTAGCAATTGAAATGTAATAAAGCTGAAGATTGAGAAAACTGAAAATCTACATTTTTTCTAGGAAATCAGACAGCGTGATAATGTGTAATTCTTTTGTTTGTTTTTATTAAGTCTTTTTATTTTTAGAAGCAGCAGCTTGTATTATCTATAATGAGCAATAAATAGATGATTTAGATGGCAGATGAGGCATAGTTACTATTATCTCAGTTAATGACACTTGTAATTTGAAGGAAAAACACACTTTGAACATGACTGACTATGAAGGTATCCTCACAGCTGCAATGGCTGGCCAAAGTAGGCAGCTTTGTTTTGTTCATGTATTTGTTTTTTGTACTCCACAACCCACTTCTTACATACATCTGAGATTGAATTCAGATGGTTTGGGTTAAAAAATAACACAGACTAATGCTGAAACAACAATACAGGCTTTGGAAAAGAGACTATAGCTACATAAGCTTTCCTTTCCCAGTCCACCAAAATGCTTTATCAGGGGATTCCCCTAGTCCAGCATTTGTGTTTTCCTTTCTCAAGGGTTGTGCTCCTGCTTCACAAGGTCTTGTGCTAAAAAAAATATAGTAACTAAATAAATAATAGATGCTGCTTGATAATAGGCTTCATAATGTCGATCCCAGTAAAATGAAATTATTTTTTTTGGTTTTTTTAAAGATGTACATCAGTCTCTAAGGTTTATTGTTTGGTACTAGACTGTTCTAAGGTAAACTTCAAAAGTAAGATACCACTAGAAGAAGGTACTAAATCAGTGGTGTCTTCTCTGGTAGCCATGGGGATCAACAGCAAGGGAGCACGAAATAAAAAAAAGTAAAATTCGAGGACACAATCTACTGAACAATCAAGAGATACCTTTTATTTTTGTGTCCACAGACAACTCCTTCAGCTGCTTTTTTTTTTTCATGAAGTCTGATTCAGCATAAAACAGTTATAAAACAGAATATAATATTGTTAACCACCGGTCTGATAAGATTTTCTGCTACAACATATGCGGAAAGATAAGATTACTTCCCTCAGATTAGACATTTAACTATTGAGGAATGCATTTTTTGTTTGTTTGTTTTTCCTTTTTTGTAATGGCTGGAAGGACACCTCTAAAGATCACTTCATATTTCCAGGAAGCTAGATCACCCTTGGAAGTTTCTTTTACCATTGACTGAAGAGCTTGCAAAAGCTTAATTCTTGGAGATACCCAGAACTTGACTGGACAAGGCTCTGATGAACACAATATAATTTCAAACTGAGATCTAACTCTGAAAGGGGACCCAGTCTGACTTTGTTTTGGAGGAGTTTTGATCAGATTACTTCCCGAGGTCCCTTCCAGCTTAAACTGTGATTCTGTTTTCCTTTCTTTGACACTTCTTTTAGTATCTAAGGAGAGACAGGTTGAACCTGAGACTGTGAGTGGAACACAGAGCCCAGAAACCTAAACCTGCAGGAAAAGGAAGAATGTAATTTTTTGCTTTAATAGGCAAAACTTTATTAATCTCACATGACTGTAGTCAAGGGGGAAAGTCTATCAATCATAAAGTACTCTTAGTATCACAATAGCATATGTGGTCAGAAAGATCACATACTACCTTTCCTTTGCAGTGGTGATCAGAATTCTTCTTCAGATAATGATATTGTCCATATAAATTATTCACCATCAGAACAAATTGTATATAGATTTCTTGAAAGGAGTATTTTATTAATACGACAAATTACATCTTTAGTTATGAAATGCTTATTTACCTCCATGAATTTAGTTGGGAAAGACACATCATCTTATATTTCACACTGTGACAGTATATTCAGTAAAACTATTTAAAAATCTTTGAAACCAAGCATCCTGGGGTCCAAGCCTGTATGATCCAAGCATTACTTAATTTAATTTTAGGCTACTGTTAGTTTTACTGTCATATTGTAAATGCATGTCTGTTTGCTTCACTTTATTTTCTTTTATTTTTTTTAATCCAAATGGACTAAATACAGTCCGTAGTCAGAATATAGGGGTCATTGACTGCATTTACCACTTTGATACTAAATTGAAATTAAAAAGAAAAAAAGAACAAAAAGATTAAAAAAAAGATTAAAAAGAACTATCAGATTAAAAAAAAAATCTCAAATTACTCCCTTATCTATGACAATTATTTCCCAGCCCAGTTTAAACACAATGACCTATGACAATGCTCTGATTTTCTCAGTGATCTTTTAGTACCAGCTGTGGATGGAACAGTGTCATTCTTGGAACCTTGATTACTTTAATTCTGCAGAAATAAAATATTATTTTATTTTATTTTATTTTATTTTTTATTTTACTGCTTCTTGATTAGGAAGTTTTAAACTGTTTATAGTTCAAGTATTCTTAAACCAGCACAGTGGTGGCAATTTACCATGTTTATATTCTCAGTTCCTCCAAATGTGAAGGAAACCCCATTAACTGAAAACATCTTTTTTGAGGTTTAAGGCAATACATTTTGTGGAGGTTTATATTATACATCAGCATATAACTCAGTTTCAGTGACTTAATTAAAAAATGATAGCTATGCACACTGCCATATTGAGCCTGCATCTAGTCCTATGCTCATTGCCTCAATTTATACCAGTGCAGCAGTATACTGACAGTTTTCTAAAGTTTAATCAACCAATGCTTCCTAGGCATTTGCAGATGTTAGATGAAACATGGAACATTAATAGAAAGAGCTTTTACTACTACTACTAAACTAAGTTTTGTTGCTTTTTAAAAAGCTTTTTAAGAGTGTTATGGATATTTTGATTTAAGGAGCACTCAGTGCTCAAGCATTTTTGTCATGCAGTTTTTTTGTGAAAAGCTTTGCTGTCCTTTTGAAAAGGTTTGCTGCTTCTGATTTAGTGCAGCATTGTTCATTTCCATCTGACACACTGCTAATTTAAATATTTTAACCATGACATGCAGGTCAAGGTGTACTGTTAATTAAAAAATTCCATTGTTGTTTCCTTTGAAAAAGCTCCATAATAGAAAAAAGATGAAAGGCAATGCAGCTGGCAGTGAAATAGCATGAAAACACCGTTTACTGCCTTCAAAGGCCTTGTTTACAAAATGTAGGGTCACTTTGGCTGGAATTGAAAATACAAGCACAATAAGGTAGCTCCAAGGAATCACTCTGAAGGCAAAGTAAACTTCAATTAAATGCCTTTTTTTTTTTTTTTTTTTTTCCTTTCCTGGAATGAGAGCAATTGGAAAACTTGCTGAACAAAACTAAACTTCACATCCACTTTCAAGGTGGTTTGTGTAGATACATATACAATGAATTGCAGTTATCAGTTAGGAAAGAAATAGTGACAATGCTATTTACCATGATTTTTGCCTCAAATACTTGTTTCCAATCTGATGGCAGGGTGATTTGAAAGCCTTCAGACCTATTTGCCTGTATCAGGTGAACTCCAAAAGAATATCTGATTATACAGAGAGTTAAATTATCTGTTAGAGCAAAACACTCACCACATAATCAACCTACTTTTTGTTTTGATTTGCCATACCGGCAGATTAAGCTGCTAATATAGAAAAAGACAGATGTCAATCACTGTAGCATCTCAGCAATCTGCTAATGATTAAGCTTATGCACTTTAATAATCCTACTTATTTTAATGGTAAGAGGTGGAAAAGCTGAAAGACAAACTGATTAGAGCAATGAATTGCTTTTTTTAAAAGATGTGATTTTAGCATAAATCTATTTTTTAAACCACCTTGCACTTGATTGCATATCACTTTTGTTACCAGTGTGGTATTAGTAGTAATTTTAGTTTAAAAAAAAACACACACACACCCTAACACAGCAAAAGTAACAAAACAAAACACAGAAAAAAACAATTGAAAAAGAAGTTTTTTGAAACACAGTGGATCCAACTCAACTGTTCAAGAAAACATATGTACTGGTTTGGGTGTGGGGGTGGCTGGGATTGTGGAGGGGATTG
>NW_008584605.1:0-20630 GCF_000691845.1 Merops nubicus | reverse complement strand
TGGAACCGGCTGTGGCCGGCACCGGGCCGCCCCTGCCCACAGCACCTGGGCACCTGCACCCGATATGTAAGAATACAGAAACGAAACCTTTCTTACAGGTCTGTAAAGGTAACAACTGAGATTTGGAGAGCCATGTATTTGTGTGAAGTACCAGGCCTGAGAAAAGGGCTTGTTTGAGCCATGCCGAAAGGCACAACTGAAGGTATTTCAGACAGTGCGACACAAGCAGTGTTGAGAAAAATCCTAGACTTTAAGTATTAAATGTGTTTTCTTTAAGTAACCTAGAAACAATGCATTGTACTTGACCACAGGAGAGTACGGAAAGATGTACATGGGTTACCCCATTCAGTGTACGTACATGTTTTCAACAACATTATTTGTTAAATATGGCTTTTCTATTTCTTTAAAAGTACTCCAAATTTACTTAAACTTTTAGTACTTAAAAATGTTGTTTGAATAATGTTGTGGTTTGAGGCTTGGAATGGGGTCGTGACCTTCCAGCAACTGGGAGGACCCCGGGTGGGGGTGAAACCATTGTATTCCCTCCCCTTCCCACACACACTCTGATAAGAGGCAGGGAGTGGTTTCTCATTTCACTCCTGCCTTGGAGCTCAGAGAGGAAAGTTCTCCTTTCACTCCGTGGGACCCTGGAACCATTTCTGAGGGTTTTGTATATTTTATCTTTTGTATTATTCCCCTGATCTTTATATATATTATTTTCCTTACCTCCATTTTTCGTTTTCTGTTCCTTGTTAAACAATATACTTCATTTTTTTTTAAAAAGTGTCTCTCTCTCTCTCTCTCGAGGGGGTGGGGGAGAGGCGAGTACCTAGTTCTGTTCCGTGTGGGTCCTGCCCTGAACCCCTTTTTACACGGAACCAGGACAAATAAATTCTCAAAAATGCAAGGGATTTTGGTAAAAGAACCATGTGTTTGGGGAGGTGGTTTCATAGAATCATATGACAGAAATCTATTATGAGTGGCTTATTTATAGATTGGGTAATTTTGAATGTCTTTGATAAGCTTGCTCGTGTGTACAGCCACAAAATTAATTTCCTGTGTCTACAAATCCTGTTAATAGGATATTGATTACATATTTTGCCTTCTAAATTTTGCATTTCTTAGTTGTAAATAATAACAATTTGAATTATGTCTCCTAATGAAGAGTGGGGAAAACAAAACAACATCCAACTAAACCAAACACAAATTCCATCCAGGCAAGTGCCTCTGGCTTAAGTGACAAAACAAGAAATCAATGGGCTGAATTATTCAATCTTGTGTGTTTGCACTTTTCATTATATTACAAGGGAAAACACGTCTCAATCTTTCCTTCATTTGCTGTGGATTATTATGAGCCAATGGTACTAACAATACTTATAGCAAGGATATATTAGGAGAAAAATGGTACATTTATATTTGGTTCTGTGGCTTGATATTTAATTTAAATAATACTGGAGCACAGGTGCTAAGCTCTGCTAGTGATTCACTGATAAAACTGAGATTTTGGTTATTCCTTTCTATAATTAGTTACAGATGTGAATGCTCTGTTGGCCACAAATTGCAAATCTGCACAGCTACCAGCCACTGATTTTCTTGCCCTCAGTTTTGAGGTTTTAAGAGAGAATACATAATGTTAAATGCAGCCCATTGGCAGCTGGTTCACAAGGAGTACCGTGTGAACAGGCTTGGGAAAGGTGTTTCACAATAGCAATGGGCCTCATACTGTTTGTTTTCTGTGTGAGTTCAAGGTGTAGAATGGTAACTCCAGGGAAGCAGAACAGGCTCAGTTACTGTCAGCTTCCAAAGAAGACAAACTTCATTAATGCTTCCTGTGAGGAAAATGCATTATAACAAGTAGACCACAGGTGTATTTAACTTTTCTTTTGTATATGGAGGAGAGAGGCTGAAATGGGAAGCCCCAGAATATGCAGAATCTCTGAAGTATATGCTCATTTCAAGGAATTTAATGTTAACTTCTTTTGAAGAGTGCTGCTTAGTTCTATTACTTTCTCAAAATTGTTATGTTGACACCAGGTGTTTAATCTTGTCTGTAATGAATTTCTACCTCTACGTAACTACAAAAACTTGTGGTGACTAATCAGGACCACACATGTAATATAGCAGGATGTGGAGGTGGGTTTTGTTTTGTGTTTTTTTAGTCCAAAACCAATTGGTATTGCTGCAGATTTCTTCAGAGCAACCCCTGACTTACTGTGCTACATGTTGAGGTAGTAGGACAAAGGGGCTCCACCTGGCTCCTACCCTTGAGGAGCTCTCTGATTTGTGTGTTCTGGAAATTTATAGTCCTCAAAATATATATACATTCATGCCATGATATACTTAAATACCATAGAATGATATTTAATGGTCAGTTCTATCTCTGTGACAACTATTTAGTGAGTTTAGACTGATAAACAGAGCTGACTGGCCCTGGGTCCCATCTCATAAGAGTGGTTTCCATACCTATTTAATGATAGTTTCTAATTCATTTACTTTATAGTAGTATACTTTTCTGGTCAGCAAATGTGACTCATAATCTAAATATAAGAATTCTGAGTTAGGTGCTCCTCGCAAAATCTCTGCTTCTTTTTCATGAGAACCTTTTTCCTTCCTTCAGCTAGGATAGCAAGGATTCCTAGACTTTAAACTACAATCACAAAAAACTATCACACGTATAAATAAATGATGCAATTTCTGCTTGGATATGCATTCTGTTTAGCCATTATGGTACTACAATGGTAAAAATGGAAGTCTGTATGAAATGTGTTGCTGACATCATGAAATGCTTTTATAGGCATTGCGTTCCTTCCACACTGCCCTCTTTACATTTTCCAAGAGATCAGAAGAAGTAACTACATCAGCATGCCTATTGTAAGACCATAGACATAGAGGCAGATATTTTTTCTACTGAATAAGAAGAGATGAAGTGCTGGGGTCTAAACCCCAGGCCATGAATCAGAGTTAACGTATGGATTACGTCCACAACCAGGCACAACAAGAGACCTTCCTCTTGGTTTTCTCTCAAGGCCTGGACAACCTTGGACATAAAACAATTAGGAAATCACCACCAGGTACCCTGCCTTTAGAGTTAACAATGTAAAGGCTGGATCCACTTACAATGAGTGGTTGAGGTTTATTTATGTAGTGGGTGCACTATATAGGGTTTCCAGTTATTGGACGGGCTTAATGACTGTCTACTACAAGTAGAGTTCCCGGTAATGATGGGACAACATCTCAACCAGGATAGAAAGAGTATTATGTATGCAATGATGCTGTTTCTTGGCAATTACTATATGATTGGAATGGGGATAATGACCTGGCTTATTCCTTCTCCCATGACTTGGTCTCTGACTCAGCTCGCTTCTTTCTTTGCTTTGTCATATACTATGGGTGAATGCATTGATCTTTTATTCCTCTGTTAGCCATCTCATATTTTCCCTATATACTCTGGAATGGGATGATAAAGTCTTTCCTGTGTGCTTCATATTAGTGGCAGTCAGCAAAAGAAGTGGTGAGAAAGGTTAGAACCCAGCACAGCATCAGCAGAGCTCCATGGGTAATAGTTTGCTGAATATAACAACCAAGGCAGGAGTGAAACAAAAAACCACTCCCTGCCTCTTATCAGAGTGTGTGTGGGAAGGGGAGGGAATACAATGGTTTCACCCCCACCCGGGGTCCTCCCAGTTGCTGGAAGGTCACGCCCCCATTCCAAGCCTCAAACCACAACAGCAGTGCCAAGAGAATTTCATGGACAAGAACTAAGCTTTTACTACAAACATTAAAAGCCCATATTCTGAATGGGCTGACAGCTGCAAACCCTACTTTTAGTAGTGTTTTCTTAACTTTTGTTCTAATTATTTTTTTCAGTAAAAATTTTTATAGCTTGTTTTCTCTGCAATATGAAAAGAAGCTATGAATTCCTGTTCAACACTCTTGTTCCAAAAAGTCACTTGTTGCTGCTGATAACTCAGAGGAAGGGAGGTACTCTGTCACCATCCATTGGTGGACTGAAGGAAATGATATCCAAATGTTAACTTCACGTTTTTTTTCTCTAGTGCCTCCATTTCCAAAAAGTATGTATATTTAGCCATCAAAGTGAAAGTAAGACTTATGGAAGGTGATACTAGTTTCAATATCTCACAGTATTGGGAAATGTTGGCAAGAAATGACATCTGAGTCAGACAGCAATTCCATTTCCTGCAACAAAACTGCTTCTTGCTTTTCTTTTTTATTTCTTCCTTTTAATATTACAGTTATTAAATATTAAGTGTTGAAATTGTTTTTACAAAAATAAATAAAACTTTGTCTTTGTTTTCATTTTCCCTTGTGAAAGCCCTGAAAGCATGTTAGAGACATGCTCTTTCTTGCTTCGATCTGTTCCACAGTATTCAGTATGCTGATTTACAAACCTAAATGTCTAAAAGTTGAATGGGTTATGATGATCAGCTTCCAGGAATGGAAGGGTGCTTTTCAAGGGGGAAAATACTTTCAGGGAAAGGAAGTAATTGTACCCAGTCATCACCAGTCTTATGAGAAGTCTCTTACGGGATGGGACACTGGCTTGGTCCAAACTTTGAGTTTGGTCTGTCTAGCCATTTTTTTAAGACTAGTACATTTCAAAGACTGGAAAACCTTTTGAAGTAAAAATCCACGGTCTCTTTTCTGGAATGGAAACACAAGTGGACAACTTCTTAGAAATGGAACTCAAAATGACTGGCTGAGAATAGTCATTTGTCCCCTGTGTCTCCAAGGAAAGCTTCTCCCCATTGTCACTCATAAGGCCTGACTGTCTACCATGTGCTGCACTGTAATTTCCAGACTGATCTGTGATGCAGGCTTGCTGCTTGTCATCCACTCATTCTCTGCCTTATATCTCTGCACCTGTGAAATGTCTTGTCCCTGTGCTTATTCAGTTCATTACAATATGAAATGCACTCTCCAGACCTAAACTCACTACTTGCTTTTTAAAGACTTATTATATAATTGAATAAAGTAAAACACAACCCATCTTTCAATATCTTTCTACTGCTGGATAGAAGGGAAAGGAAGAGAACAGCTAAGAAGGCAAAATAAAGTATCGTGACAATAGCACAGCCGCGTAGTCCTTTTCTGAAGAGAAGATGCCATGCAACTCCCTCACACTGTCATGTCCTCCAATAGCTCTTGATTTTGGTGAAGTTTTTCTTGGTAGGGAGGGGAGTGTGTCTTAGGACCGTCTTATAAACCTCTTCTCAAGGCTATAAGCCTTATGTGAAAAGGGGAAAAATATTTAAAGTGATAAAGGCCTATGGGATATCAGACTTTAGGACATATGTTTCCCAGGAGGTATGCCAGAGGTGGCACAAGGTCTGAATATGTATATTTATATGCCTTTTTTTTTTACCTTTGAGATACTCACTTGTATATGGATATGATTGCTGTAGGCTGCTAAAATTAATTCACCACTTAATTATTTTGACAGTGATAGACATGATAAAATGTTTGCTGGTCCCTCAAGCAGATTCTTGCCAGAAGATATTAGGGAGATTTAACTGTGCCCTTCACAACTACGAGTCACGTTTATGTTTGCACAAAATTGTTTGTGACAGACTGAAGTGAATGGTTATAGGTGTCAGAAGATTGAATATGCAGAATCCCAGCAAATGTAGCTAGAAACATAAGATGTTGCTAAAAAGGCTAGAGGTGTTTCTTTGAGGTTTACTATAAATTGCCTTTAGTAGATCTAAGTTTTGCTCTCTTGCAAATATTTCCCCAAATGGTAATGCTTGAACTAAAAATTATTTCCCTAAGGCTACCATAAATTTTGTTTTTAAGAGCTAAATATATGTGAAGAAGAACGTGAGCAAAAATCCACTTTCTTAAATTCTTTTGATTGTGACAATTTATATTTTCTTCAAGGACTTTTGAATTCAGAGACACATCTTCCACTTCAGAAAAAAGCCTGAAATTTATCATCTTGTTGGTAATACAGCTTCTGGTTTGGTATTTGTTTGTGGAAAATGGTGCTCATTGCAGTTTGTTACTCTGACAGTTACATTTTTTGTTCACTCAATTTCTACTTATCATGTCTTAGCTCATCATATGGCATGAGCTAGTTTTATACTGAGATCAGTTCTTTCAATAGAGCCATCTGTGTTTCTGTGCTAGCAAATGAGAAAGATGGATAATTCCTCCTAAAAATCTGAAAGCAGACTGGAGGACCAAAGAGGCTGCAGGCAAATTGTTATGTGCAGTACCTGTGCTTTAAATGACGAAAGGACTACAAAATGAGTGCTGCAGAAATGCTGTCCCAGTAAATTTTATTCTGATCACCTCTTTACTGTTTGGGGATTTGGGATCTCCTTTCATATGATGGGAGGACATTTTTTATAACCTTGCAGAGGTATTATAAAGCTGATTTTTTATATATTTATTTCTTTAAATGAGGAATTCTGATAGCATGATGAGAAATCTTGAATCTGTTTGGACTTTTAAATATAAATTTGTACATTTTAAATTTGTATATTGCTTATGGCTTTGTTTTTGATAATTGATATTTTTTGTGTAAATCAGGTCTAAGTCTTGAAATGAGTACATTTAATCCGATTAATAATTGGTGATTCGGTGGCATTGAGTGTTGTCATTTGGGTTTGCTTCAATGGACGGTTACGTAAACTTTGCATCACTCCGAGAGTGACTGAAAAGGTAAAGTTTTTAAAACAATATTTGTATGTTTTAAAACACTGCTAGGTTAGTTTTCACTCCAGAATAATTTTCTCATCCTTATCAACAACCAGAACTTGACCTGCATCCTCCCATTACAATTATGAATAAGATATGGTCAAGAAAGAAAACCATATGAACCCATTTTTAGAATGGTAGTCTCAGCAAATATATGCAAAAAAATTATATGAAGTTAACTTAAATGATTACATTAAAAAAAAGGAATTGTATTATTAGTCTCAGTGAAAAGATTGTTAAAAACTACACAAAATCAAACTGGGCAAATTTTATGCACCGTTCCACCGCTTCTTATTGTTGAATAATATCCAAAATAGAACAGGATTTTGAATAGATGAAAAGTTACCTAGTTCAATTTTGTGCACAGAACATCTACAGTAACTGCCCCCTGGTATTCACTGATGCTAACAATTCAAATATTCTGTTATGGAAAGCAGTATTTACAGCTCTTCTTGTGAAGAAAGGCACAAAGTAATAAAAATAGATTACCTCATAGGGAGAAGTTTCGTATGAGTGTTTTGGAACACAAATATCAAGTTCAGTTAAATTATTGCTGACAATGACAAGAAATGGGAGGCTGTGACATAAGTATGGCTGGGAGAGCCTTTTTAGTGTTGCTGCTAGTATGTATAGATTCCTCTAAACTGCTGTGTTCTGTAGTCTAATAATAAGGGAAACCAAATTATTTACTTGTGCATCAAACACAATCCCCCAAGACCAAGTAGGCATTATGATTATTGCAGAAGAGGGGTGTCTGGACATACAAGAACAGCAAGCCAGTTGCCGCTGTTGCAAAGGAATGTTCTTTTTTTTTAATGGTAGAAGTTCTGTTTTAAAAGAAAGAACATTACATTTCAGTTCCATAAACAAGGTACTGAAATGAGGGGGTCATATACAGGAAGGGAAGCAATTAGGGCATGAATGGGAATCAGAGGTCAGCCTCTTTACTTGCAAAGACTAGCTGTTGTGGGCAAATTGTTCAGTTTGCTCATTCTGCATCTGGAACTTTTTTATGGAAATAGTTCTAAACAAATCCCTGTGAATCCAATTATGTTAAAGAGTTGAAACAATAAAAGGTGAAGAGAGAATTTGAAGGGAATTAATCTGCAAGTATAGGCCAGTATCTAAAAAAGTAATGTTTTTTTTTGCTTCAACACATGGAGTGTTTGAAATGCTGGGGTTTAAACCCTCAGCCCTGAATGAGGGTTGGCATATAGATGATGTCCACACCCAGGCAAGAAAGACACTCCTGATTGCTTTTCACCCAGGCTCTGGCCAGCCTTGGGTTGGAACTGATTAGGAGATCACCACCAGGTGCCCCTGCCTTCTACATTAACTTGGAGGTGGGGCAAGAAGCCACCTCTGTAAGAGCTGACTCTGCTTGCAGTGGGGTTTGGGAGGCCTGCCTACACAGTGTGTGTGCTGTGTGAGGATTCTGGTTATTGAAGTGGTGTTCCTAGGACAGTGGAGCAAGGTCATGAGTCTCTCTCTGGGAAACGTCTACATAACTGGACTCATCTCCTGGCTCATTCCATCTCCCATGACATGGTCCCTTGGCCAGCTTGCTCCCTTCTTTACATCCTACACAGTGAGTGAGAGCATTGACTTGTTCCTCCCTCTGGCTGTCTGGCACTTTGGATCTCTGGTGTGTGATGTGGTAGCAGAGGGAGGAGTTTGGCTGCTGGTCTGCCCATTAATGGTAATATCATTTTATGTTGGGTAAGCAATCAGTAGAAGAGCAATATATGTGTTTTAAAAGTGAGAGTTCCTGATAGAAGGGAAGCAGATCTTTGAATCTGGTAGTGATACAACTGCAAATTTGTGAATTAAAAACTGTTAGTAATTCCTTCTATAGCTAAATGTTCCCCTCCTTGAAATTAGCTGTGGAAATTGTGCTTTGAACAACAAAAATACAGAACATGAGTCACCACCTGCTTGAGTGAACTGCTAACATATATAGCCTATACTCACTAGAGATAACATCTGGTTCTCTGAGGTGGACTTCAATGCTCACAAGAATAGAAAAGTATATTTTTTAAAACACTTCCTTAAGATAATTAATTAAATTAACTTGCCATGTCACTGCAGTGTGGAATTCATTCTGGCACTAGATGTGCTGGTTAATTATGACAGGGGATGACAATAGGCAAGAAACTTCCTTTTTTTGTAGGTCAGTTTGCCCAGGTATAAAATAAGAATTACAATGCTCAGTTTTCCTTGTAAGCTATTTTGACATCTCTTGGTGAGATCACTGGATAAAAGTATGAAGGAGAATAGCCTTCTTCATTGCAAAATCCTCTTCTGTTCCTGAAAACCTTTCCTTTCTTTGCATTAATCAAGACACTAAAGCTCTGGAAATATATGCACGAATATAATGCAATTCTTTGTTGTACTGCATAAATCTGAGGTGATGATTTAAAGCACCTTGGGGGCATTTTTGCTTTTCAGTCTTCACATTTCCTTAATGTAGGTTCTTCCTGAGCAATTTCCATACTGTGCAGGTGGTTAAACATACTGAGACTTTGCTTGCAGTTACCTAGATTTCCATTAAAAAGTCTTGCCAATGATGCAGCCATCAACAACTACATCAAAGTGTAAAAATAAACATACGAACTAAAATCCTTCCATAAATAATCCTCCACATTAACATAATCCCAGAATTTTCTTGTGGAAAAATAAATGTTAGGCTAACTCTCATTATAGCATTATAATTCATTGACTTTTGATTAATGAAATTTACGTTCCTTATAATCTTCAGTATTCAGTAGATCAGATAATCTTTTACAGTATTATATAACGGTGTTTAGTAAAATCCAGTTCATATAAATATGCAAAGTTGGAGCCGGTATGTCCATCAATCACTCTGGAAAATGAAAATTTAACAATGCTGGTCAGGTACCTTCAAAGTGTTTCAGGTTTAGCCCACCACCCCACTGGGAACATTTCTAGTGTATTCCATTGGGGTGTCACATGCTGCTGCGCGTGCTTCCGCTCTGGAAACTTAACAGTTTTCTCCAAGTGGAAGTACTCATTCTGTCCTGGCGTACGTGGCAGTTGTATTTTAAAGGAAAATCAAGGTACATGCTATTGTTCTGAACTTTAAGGCAACTCAGCTCTTCCATGCTTTTTTTTATTTTTAAATTTTGTAATTATTTGAATTTTACTTTGTTTTCCTTCTAGGTATTTGGTAGTTCAGCAAACCACTCCAGTTTGAGGTAACATTTCTGATATTACTTGATAAAAGAAAGTTACTTTTACAAAATTGTATTTAGTTAATTTATTCTGTGTTAATATTGGTTTTAGGGAATTTCCAGAGCTGTTAATCTGTTCTTCATATGCGATTCAGATAGAGGTTACAAACGTAAATGCTGCTAGGTTTTATTAAGAAATTGCTGCAAGGATTTTTTATGTTGTTGTTTTGCTGAAATTTCAACTGTACTTGAAGGTATTTTATAGCTATTCAGTATATGTATGTGTATATTCAAATATATGACTGACAGATTGCTAGTTGGTGGGAATAGGACTCAGAAATACACCCTTTCTCTTTTTTTTCCCTTATCCAAGGAAATATGATTTTCAAGTATCTATGGGAGTCAGCGTTGCTGAGTGCATTGAGTATCCATGCTTTTTTTGTCTACAAGCAGTGGGAGGACTTTTGTCATGCCATCTCCAGGGCTTCTGTAGAAATATAGAGGAAAATATGGCCTCGTAGCAGCTGACATTTTGTTTCAATTTTTATTTCTCCCCTGTCCAAAGGCTGAAGAAATACTTTTACATAGGACTAGAAGGAAAGTCCCAATTTTTTTTTTTTTTTAATGTTTGTTCTCTGCTGACTGCAACCTAAAATATCTCAGAAACTTGGCAAGACTATTTTTAAATCAGCTAGGCCTGGGTGCCTCCTGTTGTGTTGTTTTGTTTTGGTTTTTTGGGTGGTTTTTTTTTTTTTTGGGTGTTTTTTTGTGATTTTGTTTGTTTGTTTGTTTGTTTAAATATTTAATGATTTGTCTTTACTGACAGCTGGACACCACTTTGTGATTTTCTGTTCAAAAGTGTCTATGGCTGCCTTGGCTCTGTTGGTCTGGTTACAAAACAGTGTATTTCAGTTCCTTTTGGTTTTAAACCCACTAATTCGTATAGAGAAACAACAATCTCTCTCATCCCTTACTCTTCTGATCATTTCTGAACCATTAGAGATTCTAATTTAGTTGCCCTTTTCTGTACTTGTGTATATTTATTTTCATCTTTTGTATTCTACGTGTAATCTTATTTTGTACAGAAATTAATTTCATGATAAATCAAGGAATTGTACTTTTAGTTTTCATGGTAAAATCACCCTGCCATCCAGATTCTGTATGATGAAAGCACAGACTCATTATTCCCTTTTTTTTCCACTTCCCATGTCACACTGCAAGTTACTTAATATCTAGAACATGGACAAGCCCAGTTCCAGTTCCTTTAGTTATCAAGCTGTTCCTACATGGTAATCCATTGCCTGTCGCAGTGATGAATTCTAGTTTTTTTTAACAGATGTAGTCAGGAAGCTCCTACTTTTTTGATCAAATATTTAATTGCAACAAAGCCAATAGCTGAAAAATAGCTTTCCACTTGACAAACAGGTTCTCAATAAACTCTTACTGTTTCCTGTTCATCAGTTACTCCTTCATCATAAATTGGCTAATATTTATTAGGATGCTTTTCCAAGTGTTTCACTGAAGTGCAGTGATCTCTATGTCCCTTGTATTGACACAGAAGTATGAATTCCTCTGTATTTTTATCAAAAAGAATGTTACTATGAGAAGGTGACTGCTGAAGTCTACTTTCTGTTTTTTACATTGCCCTTAGATGGGCTCCCTGAAAGGTCTTTCTTGTTTAATTGCCATTGTCTTCCTGTGGCTGTCACACTTCTCAAAGACAAACAGTATGTTCTGTCCAGTTAGAAATGTTTTTAATGCAATTCAACGTGACAGCTTCTGCCAGACTTGAAAAATTCACAGACTTTCTGTGAACAGAAATTTCACACTCAGAAAAATTCCTATTCGTCTCATCATGATTTTAAAAATTATTTTAATAAATCTTAGTCTTCCTAACATCCTTTCTATCAATCTAGAGCATTGAGTAAGACTGTATTACTCTACAGAAAAGCTGTGTGAAAACACTAAACAAGCAGCTGCTGGAGTTCTTACCAACTTGAAAATTTTTAATGAGGGTTTTGTGGGTTATTTGGGGTTGTTGGTGGTGGTTTGTTGTTTTGTTGTTTTGGTTTTGTTTGTTTGTTTTCTGCAATAGTGAAAATCTCCTACCAGTCAAAGCAATACAGACACTGAAGGTTAATTTGCAGTTACTGAAATAGTAACACTTCACATCTATGAAATAATAATTGCGTTGCTATGTGGACAGTGTTCTAGCATTCATTGCATGCTTTGCTGATAAGAGAAGCTGCAACGGCAGCCGTGAGCACACAGGGTAGTTCTTCACAAACGGTATTCCTTGGAGAGCAACACCCTGGGGAGGAAGCAGTTCTCCGCAGGGAAAATCCTGGCCAAGCAACTAACCTAAATTTACAAAGGATAAGGCTACTGGGTGGTGTGAAAATACCACTGGGTAGTCATGTCATTTCCAGGTCTTTTTAAAAGTGAGCACTGCAGCCCATATGCACCAGAAGTTGTCTAGTACATGTTTGGCACCTCCTGGGTTCTGCCACAAGTGCTGTGTGCAAGCTAGCTGGTGGTATATGTGATACTCTTGAGCAAAGTATGATTAACACTTCTCCAGACAGTACCAAGGAATCTCTTGTTCACTGTTAAATCCACTGCAGAGAAGAATCTATGCCACTATACAAGAAATTGATGGGTTTTCATCATTTTTTGTTTTTTTTTATTTGTTGTAGGTTGCCAAGAATGTCATGCTCTCAGAAACTCTAGAGTAATAGCTGCCAATTTTGTCAGGTGAATTTAGCATCCTATACACTCTTGAAGGCATGGGTTAGTCTCTGCCACTTCCAATTCAGTTGCATGAATCACTGGGGTTTTGCTCTGTTTAGCAGCTGTTAGTCTGAAGGAATCAACAGTGCTAGGCTAGCAATAAAATAAAGTTATCTGAACTAGTTAAAATTGCAGATGATTAGTTCACTGCCAAGAACAGACCCTTATTCCAGAAATAGGTAAGTACCCATGAAAAAAAACTTCTGATACAGTTTTATTGTGTGTAATGCTGCAGAAGTAATCTAGATAACATAATATAAACCAAAATGCTATACAGACTGGATTTGGATTTAATTTTTAGCTACAGATAATGAATCCTCACAGGAATAATTTACAATGCATTCCTGGATGTTCTGTCTTATAAGATTTACAATTAGGGAACTGTTTATAACACATTACTAAAAATATAGTCTCTTATTTGCTTATTTCAGTTCTGTCACCTTTTCTTTCTTAATGTCTAAGGTATACACTTTCATCTTAGCTGTTATGAACTTGTATTTTGCAATCATGTTTTCTTCTCTGTCTAGCAAAATAAAAATAGTTCAGGAATTCTTCGTTAAGCATAAATTACACACCACATACATCATACATAAAAAATGTTAAATACAATGACCATGAACAACAAATGACAAAGAAGAGTAATCCAGGCAGAAGAGTGCCAGGAAAAAAAAAAAAAAAAAAAGAACACAAAAAAAAAACAGAAAAAAAAAAAAAAAAAAAAAAAAAAAAAAAAAAAAAAAAAAAAAAAGAAAACTAAAAGACCAAGGGGAAGCCTTAGGAAGTGTAGATGAAAGCTTGGAATCAGGAATTTTTTTCTCATTTGCAGCATCCGTTCCCTAAAGGAGACAAAATTTCAAATGTTAGAAAACTGTTAGGTGAAGTTACCCTCTACATATGGAACTCTCCACAGGTTGAGAAGCAGATATACACAGATACTGAGCTTGACTGAACAAATAACAGACTGACAAGTTAAATTCCAAACCTTCATTAAAATGTTGTCTATATCTTAAAAGCCATTCTTCACTTCAGTGATTCTGCCAAATTGAGTACTTGAACTGCATGTCTCTTCTCAAAATTTGTAGTCTCTTTTAAAGAATAGAGATGAAAAGTTTCATAATTCCAATCAGTTTTTTTTTTTTCCAAAAGTACATTTATAATAGTGAGATAAGTAGGAGATGAAGGTGTAACACATTTTCAATTACAGCTATATTTAATGTTTCAAAATCTGACTGTCCTTATGTTTTGATTTTGCTTAACACAAAGAGTGAGGTTTGGCCTTTTTTACTCTTCTATTTGTGTCTGAAAATCAACATATTAAATTCTGAAAACTTACGACATCACACTTGACATATTTAATCGCAGAACATGAACTTTTATAGATTGTTCAGGTTATACTACAACTGCTGCTTGATTTTCATGAATTTTGCAGAAGTTACAGGAATGTAATAGTAATTTTTATTCCTCTGTCAGATCTACTTCTGTGTATTTAGTTACCATTCTTACACCATTCTGGGGCAATGGAGCTGAGAAGACCTTTCGTTGACCTCAATGAATGTTGAATTGGGTATTATATATGGAGTGAACTAGCTAGTTGTTTATTTTGCAGGACATATGTACTTCTTGCAACATACAGACATATTTAAAGATGTAGCAAGGATTATCATTCTTGGTCACTAAATATTAACATAAGAATATTTCACTCAAAAGAGGTAAAGAAAACAGTCATAACACTTTGGAGAACCAAGCAGTTCATTTTCTCAGGTCATGTCATTTAGTGCCAATTTGGGCAATATTAACACACACAGAGGCTGTGATGAAAATTTAGAAGCAGAAATTGCTTGTGACCTGGAATTAACTGCAAATATCAGGAAGTAACTAAGTAACAATTTACCATCAGCTCCTAGTCTTTATAATCTGTTGTTACTGTTTTTCTGCTTAAAAACAACTGGGTGGCATTAAGACTTGCAGTCGGATACCCTACCGCAGCCTAGCTTCTGTGAAACTGTAGACCAAAATTTAGTGCTCTGTCCCTCCTCCTAAATAACACATGAGCAGCTACTCCGTGTCAGGAAGCTCTGTTGTCATCACTTCATTAAACAGTATGCTCAATACCTGGAATAGTGTGCCTTTTAGCTTATAGACAGGAAGTTTAATCCTCAGTTCACAGTAATAGCATCACAAAATAAACTTCTCTATTCAAAATAAATTATTTCACCAATGGAGAAAGCATTGTTAGTAAAGAAATGGCTTTGACATGACTTCTATAATGCAAGTCAGAATGGCTCAGTAGTAACTCCAGGAAGGAGTTACATTCACAAGATGATAAATGGAGTTTTGGTAGATTATGAGTGAACTTGAAAGCTTATCTGCACAAACCGTTTTTGAACTAGGAGAACATATTACCCTGTACCTTAATGATTCCTCATGATGGTAGATTCTAATCCATCAACATGTTTTCAGAATAGAAATGGCCCATAGTTTCAAAGGACATGTATAGTTAAAGAAAAATTAAATATATTTCACAAATGGAGCCTGAAAAATTCTTTCCTACCTGGAAAGTATTGCAGCAGAGAATGTAGATGCTATTAACTTCTGCTTAATTGCAGAAGAGAATAGAAGGGAATTTCTTTATCATCAAACACCTTTGAGGAATACTGATTTAGTCACAGTATTACATAGTCATTAGTTCAACTTGGGACATTTTGAACCAGCTGAGCAGACAACGGGCAGCCTTTTCTGGGCTGTACCAGAGTACATGAAGAATTTTAAGAAGAAGAGGACTTTTATAAATATGTAATGCTTAAACTGAGAATGCCTAGGCATTTCATCATGACAAGGTATTTATGCATTTTATTTCCCTGTCTCCCTCATACCTTTCAATATTTCTTTTTTTTTACTGAATAAAATTGATTGTGCTGCCAGAGAGAAGAAATCACCAGTCCCTGTGGAGAGGTGTAGAATTAGAGATGTGAGTCCTTAACTACCTTTTAACATCCACTCATGTTCACGATTAGAATACTAAACAGATGTAGATGTCCTTTGCTATGCTTCAAAAGATTGCAGATGACTAACAGCGGGAAGAAGCAAAATCCTTATACTGTCTGAATTGACAGAGACATTTCTGAAGAAAAATGTCCTTCAGCTGCCCTCCCCTCTGACACCACAGTTCCCCAGTTCTAGCTGACACTACAGAAGATCAAACAGTCTGCAACTTAGCACTATGCACCCTCTTGCTCACTCCTCCCCCTCACCTCCCACAGCAGTGGAGGAGAATGAAATCAATATTAGGACTGTCTTCTGAGCCTAGTTCTCTTCTTGTTTCTTTGTATAACTAAACACAGTATTGACACTGTTTAGCATGTACATATTTGGGACAAAAATATTCTTTATATATTATGAGAATAATTTTCCCAGTTGAGAAGGGAAGTAATCTGATGGGAAGTGTTGTCTAGAGAGTCAAAGAAGAAACAGAAATATCCTTTCTTGTTCATAAACCTCAAGTTCATAGAGTAGGCCTCTACATACAAGATAGACTGTGGAAAAAATATGCTTAGAAGATAAAGGCAAAATTATACAGTTTATAGAATACATGAAGTGCCTGGTCAGGATAGGAAACGTCTAGGAACTAGATGAAGGGAGATGTTACTAGAACTTAGGCTAAGAGATAATTAAAGAGAAATGTCTGTCTTCAGTAAAAGTCAAACTTTAAACATTCCAGTTGTTTTCACAGTTTAATTTCATTCACGTTTTATCTGGAACCTTATGTTAAATAATGATTGTCTTGCAACATAGCGTATGCAATGCATTTGAATTATCTTGGTGCGTCCTTCTCTAATTAGTATCTTTTACATGGGTGTGGGATATTAACATTGGCAAATGTCTACCAGTCTAACAAGGGACCTGTTAAACTGCGTTTAAGAATGTTCTGTTTCTACAGCAACTTTGGGAAAACGGGAACCCTTGTGATATATTTGAGTTATTAAAATCTAATAGTGTGCTTTGGGGACACAGATTTCGGCTATCAGCTAAGCTTTTTATGAGTGGAAGCATGGCTTTGTGACTAGGCAATAAAAAGATTTTTATTTTGACTGAGATAAGACATTGATTACAGTTAATATGTGTGGACAGACTACCACAGTATAAAGGATTTTTTATTTGGAACAATAATAATTGCCTAATAAGGCAATACAGAAATGGTGATGTTTAAGGAGTGAGGAAGTTTCAGAAGGAGAATCATTGAATACTGCACTAAGGCTGGCCAGAGAGAAGCGACTGGACCTTGCAGGCGGAGCAGTCACACTGTAGCAAACAGAGCATCCCTGTGGAGAGAGAGTGCAAAGCTGTGAGGAGCTCTGGAGTCACTCTGACAAATGTAGCTCAATTCAGATAAGATTTGATGTTGAGAATATCTAAAAAGAACTTTTAAATGAATGCTTTCCTCAGTGATAGTAACCATATGCCTGTGCTACAACTTTAGCACTATTCACGTTCTTCCTAGTGCTCCAAAGTATTAAACTCCAAACCAGAAATAACACAGGCAGAAGATGTTTTACATCCCAGTGTAAAATCAGTCACTATGGAAACTACTCGAGTGATGTTAGAAAGTCCTAGTTACTGTCACGACAATGGAGATTCAGAGGGGACATTACATCTTCAATCTCTTCCTATTAAGTATAGTTGCAACACTATTAGAACCTGCATGCTTGTAAGAGGGGTTGGATGCTGATTCATAGGAATTGCATCATTACATCAGTTAAGATTTGGAAGAATTATTGGGGAGTGGGGGCATTTTCACACTCTTACACTTCATGCATAATCTGAAAGGTCAGAAATTTCTGGTACAGTCACTGCAGTGTTAAATATGTCTGAACTGGAGAAGAAATGTAATGTGAAAGCTTTAGACAAAAATCCACTGTGACTCAAGAAGTGAATATAATTTCAGGTAATGGTGTTAATTTAACTGGGTCGTGCTCTGGGTATTAAATTCAGGACACTTCACAACTCATCTGAGTATTTGGTTTAAAATTTTGTTCATTTATTACAAAAGATTTCACTAAATTAATTCCTGTGAATTCATATGTAGCTTTTGGCTCCAAATTACCAAAACTTTTCAAGAACTGCTTTTTAAATGTTTGATTTCACATTATTTTGGTCTTAGAGTGTTGAATTCTAATTTTTGTCCCTTGAGAAAGCAAATAAATTTTGTCTTTCTCCTTTAGTTTGAGCAATGGTGAGTTTTTAATATGGTAATAAAAAGCAGGAGAGAAAGAAGTGAGTGAAATAAAATTAATTATTAAAACATTCTGACCTTAAAGAGACTTTACTTTTTGAAAAATCTGTTCAGGGAAAAGCAGTTGGCTCTTCTTAAAAATGTAGCATTCATGATTGGTATGTTCAGGAAAAAAAAAGCACAACACACCACACACTTTTTAACGTGGAAGAAAATGGGATACTTATGAAGCCAATTATATTCGGAATATCGCAAAAGAGTTTCCAAACTGTTAATTATTTCTTCTCCCTCCCTTCCCCAACTCAGTTTTCATTCTAGTTAACATGATTAGTAATAACCAAGGAAACTTTCTTAAACACTTTGAGAGATCTTTTGGGAATACTGTAGAGCATTTATATGAATCATTATTATGTATAAAAGTTAAAGTTCCCATTATATTTTAATTACTTTAAACTTTCAATTATATCTTCAGAGTAAACAGAAGTTGTTATCCTTCAGGTATCAAAGCTTAGTAAAATTTTCAGATTAGTACAATAGGGCAAAGTTCTCTAAAATGCTATTAGAAAATAATACAGTAGAAAAAGCTCAGTAAGACTTCATAGTGGGAGCCATAGCTGCTTTCTACTGTGTTGTATGGAAAACCTGTACAAATAATAGATTGCTTGGTCTCTGATGTTTAAAGTATACATTAAAAAAAATAGGGAATCTAATTGTCTCAGCCTGTAAAATCAGAAATAATAAGTTAGAAATACAACACTGAAATTTTCCTTAGACTTGGAACAAAGAGCAGGATTCAGAGTTTTCTTTGTCAGTGTCTATTTTACTTTAGGAAAAGCAAGCAGAATAAAATAGTTTATCAAAATGAAAGACATCAAATACTCTTCAGTAGTACAGAAGTGTATTCAGTTGACCTTCTAATCTCAGAGCTTTTCTGTTATTATCCTTGCCTTTACGACAAAAATTCTGTGCTTTTGACAAATACCTTTCCTTACTTTCTAATTGACCTGAGTTCCCATGATTACACAAAAGAGATCTGAAAAAAGAAATTAAACTACTCCTGCCTCAAGAATGTTATATAATATAACTAGACAGGTTCTAAGAAAATTTCTTTGTTACTGGCAAGCATACCTGAAGTGCCTAGTGCCATCACACAAACATACGAGAAAGTGGATGACTTTAGTGCCTGTTTAATAAATGTTTAAAAAATTACTTAGCATCACACATAGTGACTTTCCTATAATGCACCTAAAAATGACTTTTAAAATGTACAATGCTTTGTCTTTGACTTGTTCACGTGCCACAGAGGCAAAGGGGAGAATCTGGATTTGTCAGGTGTGAGGACATAACCGAACCTTGTCAGTTCTTGCACAATGTTCTAGTGAAACTTGTGCAGTGAAAGGACTGAACTACCAAGTTCTGGTGTCACTATTGGAAATGTTTGTAAAAGGCAACTTTTCTACAGAAACTTTCGTAACACCTACAAAAGCACTCATAACACTGTCATTTGCATTAAAACGTTTTCATCACTTTGCAATATCAGTAAAATCATTGACAAGTCACCTCAATTTAACAATCATTAAAATAATACTGTGATGTTTGGCCAAATACTCTAGGTCCTTCATATTCTAACTTCATTACATTTGACAATGGGTAGAAACCTTGCATAAAATTTCATCAAGTAGCACTATGAAAGGAATGGCAAGTGCTCTGAAGGAAGTAATTTGAAAGATAAAGCAGATCATTTTCAGCTTAATTTGGGCGGTTGTTTGCATTTAGCTCTGGAACCCATTATTTGCATGGTATATCATAGCATTTTGCCTCTGAAAATTTGCATCATTTTTACTAGATATGTCTGGTTTAACGTTATGTGTTCTGGTTTGCTTCTAAATGTAATAGCAGAGAGATTGATCGAGGTTCACCTCAGTTCTCCTGTTTTAAGCTCAGATTTGTTAATATAAAGTATCTTCAGGAATCCAGATCAGAACTGAGACCTATCAGAAAATATAACAAGCATTTTAAGAATTCAGTTCTGTGGTAATCATTCATTCCTTGTTCTTACTACCAGATTCACAGAAGTAATGCTTTTTTAGCATTAGATGGGAAGCAGTCAGCACATTTGTACCTTCTGGTTCTGGCTATCAAATAGTTCTTGTACTCCTTCGCTGACAAGACTAATTTATGGAAAGTCTGTGGACAAATAGGTAGTAGAGAGAGCACTGTACTGTCCAGCACTGATAAACTGAAGATTTTAATGGATCCCCAAATCACCTGAAGTGTGACCCTTCATCAGGATCATAGAAAATAAACAAAGAGAATTGCCAAATACGGAAATCTTACATCTCTTGTGACCCTGCCTTTTTGTCTGTTTCCATGGCATGTTCTTCCTTAAAGAGAGCTTGGCCAGCTTTGCAAGATCAGAGTTTGAGATTATAGCACTACCTCTTAAAACTTTGTGCTGCTTCTGGAGCCAGATGAGTCATGAGGCCTGGTACCCTGCTGGCAGTCTGGAGACTCGTGGGTGCTAACGACTGAACCTGCCTTCTCTTCTGAGAAGTCAGAATACCAGTCAGAGCAGATCTTGTTCCTATCTACCCAAATAGCAAGTTCTTAAGAGTTCTACCAGCTTATACTCATTTCATTTTTCTGTCTCCTATGCCCTGTTAATGCTGGATAGGGATAGTGAAATCCCCACTGACTGG
>NW_008584604.1:12163-28195 GCF_000691845.1 Merops nubicus | reverse complement strand
CGACGCGGGATGGTGGAAGTGGAGGGAATTGGCCTTAAAGCGAGGGATTGTTGCGGGATGTTGTTTTCTTGGAAGCGAGGATGACTGAGAAGAGCGAAGCGGGTGGTTATTTCCTGGCCTTGGTGAGTAGAGACACTTGCGAGGGGAAGGGACAGGCGAGGAAATAACAAAAGCAACGTGCAGCTCAAATCTCGATCAGAAATAAGAAGTGAGCTGTCGATCGCCGCTGCTTTTCTCTCTCTCCAAAGATTATCGCGCTTTTTTTCTCCCCTTTTTTTTTTTATTTTATTCCTTTGAACAACTTTTTGTAAAGTAATGTTTCCACGGAGTAAAATACCCTCCTGCTCAGACAGCACTGCCTGCAGCTCTGGGAGGGGGTCAACTCCTTACGTCTAGCCTTAACCTTACTCCTCAACCCTAATTCCTCCTTACCTTTAACCCTACACCTCCATACTCCCACCTCTCCTTACCTCTAGTTATCCTTACCCCTACTCCTTACCTCCGGTCCTGCTCTTCCTTACCTCTAATCCTGCTTCCTTAACCCTAGTCTTCTGTACCTCTAACGCTACTCTTCCTCACCTATCCTTACCCCTTCTTCTCCTTACCCTGCTCCTTACCTCTAACCCTACCCCTCCTTACCTCCAAAAAAGGGACTGTCGCGGCTTGTGGTTGGGGTTCTGCTCAGCCAGAGTGTCAGCGGGTGAGGAGACTTGCAGGAGGTGCCGTTTGATCCCACTGAGAAACTTCTGGTTCAGGTTTAGCTGGCTGGAACGTGGAAAACTTTGAAATTCTGCAGCAGTGACATCAGGACGTGAGCGAGAGCCCTTCAGAGGCTGTAGAAGCTGCACGGTGGTGATGTCATGGCTTTTTGTCATGCTTGACAGTTAGTACAGCAAACGTACTTATTCATCCTGTGCAGACGTGATTTAAACTTCTGACACTTTCATGTGGCTTTCTGTCGTCCCTCTTTTTGCCTGCAAAGGAAGCAATGCTGGAACACGTGTTTCGGTCCCCTGAAGACTTTTAATCAAAAATAATTGCAGTTGTTTGTTTAATGTAATAACTCACCATAATTTTTAGGTTTTACTGTGACCGTCGTAATGTAGAATACTCAGGGGGAAAAAAAATGTTTTTTTTTCCGTTTTATGGTTGTGACTAATTGCATGGATGATCAATCTGCATACACGTGCTACAAAAATTAAGGGACTTCTAAGAGAGAAGGGTTGGGTGAGAGAGGAAGCCCAGGCCCTCAGGTGATGTGTGACTGAAAACTGTCCCCTGCCAAGATAACTCCTCTATCTTGTCAGGATTTCCACAAGCACTGCCAGAAAACTGGCTTCTGAGGCTCGCCCTCCGTTGTCACGGGCGTGGGATGTGTGAGAGCAGCAGCACCGTGTTCCTGCCCCCACGGGTCCGCGGGAGCTACCGCATCGCTCTGCAGCCGCCTTCTGGGCTTGCTTCTCACAGGTGGGGTGTTGCCTTCAGGAGGTCTTTTAAGAGATGCTTTCCCTTCTTCAGGGCGCCGTTTCTGCAATTATTTTCCTTCCTGCTGTCTTAGGACGGAGGTTTGGAGTGGGAGAAGGGACCCCCTTGTTTCTGGAAGCAGAGCCTTGTGCCTGGAGCCAGGCAGTCGTGTGTTCCCACTGGGCTGCAGGATGCTCTTGTCCTTTAGGAGGTGGAGCTGGTCCCTGTGGCTCAGCCAGGCTGATGGCAGTTCCCTTCCTTGGGGACAGGCGCTGGCCAAGCCACGGTGGGCTGGGCTGGATCTCCCTGGCTGCTCAGAGCACCCAGCACCCAGACCTGCTCCACTGTCCCCTGTGCAATGCTGATTTTAGTTGTTTAATTCACACGTGCCAGCTCATCTCCTGGAGACCTTCACTCCTGTGTCTGTACAGCACCCAGCTCGGCAGGGCTCAGCCCGGCTGGGGCGTGCAGAAGGTCCTGCCCAAAGTGCTGATGCCAGGCACTTCAGGCATAGTTTATCCTTCAGACTACAGAAGGAATTTGAGAGATTTTTTCCAAAGCCAGGTATTTAAATGCATGGGTTGGTCTTTGTTGGGTTTACAGACAGCAGCGTATTTCCCAAAGCTTGACCTTTTGACAGGGAGTGTGTGTTTAGCTGGTAGCAGTGAAGCCTTGGGTAGCTCTGTGCACAGCGACCAGCAGAAGGGTCTGGTGAGCCCCCGGTACTGCTGCGTCTGAGGTTTAAAGCCCTTGCTGGCACACGGAGCTGCCCTGCGGGGACAGCACTTGGCTGTCTCCATATCCCCCTCGTTCACTGGGAAATAAAGCCAGACTTTCCATTTCAAACTTGGCATCTCATGTTTTTCCTAAAATTCTGTTAATATTTAAATTGATCTTAAATTACCTCACAAGAAGTAGTACAGGGGGGAAAAAAGAAGAGTTTGGTTTTAACCCTGTGCTGGTAGTTTCTGCAGCACTTCTGCACATCCCTGAACAAGATTAGTTTTAGCTTCTGATACCAGTAATGTTGATTTCTAATCTGAGAAACACCTTCTTACCTCCTAGTCTGCTGTATCAGATTAACTGGAGTCCCAGTAGTCTTGAAAATACTTTTGAAGAGCAGAAATACCAAAGTTACATAGAGTTACATAGCAGGTTACTGTTGGATTTTCTCTGTGTGAAGTTTATTTCAATCAATGTGCCTAATGTGTGAGATAAGTGATGAAATAGAGTATGGGAAGGTAAAAATGAATATTATGAAGGAATTACTTGATCAAGTGGGTGAGGTTTTGTAAGGTACAATGTGGCTGAATGAATTAGTTTGAACTAATATAGGTGCTGTTAGATCTTTCCCTTGCAAAGGATTGCAGTGTAAGAGTTTATCAGAAATGGCAAATCCTCACAGTATTTTTCTGTGTTTAATAGGTTTTCTTGTGGGTGTGTAATCTGGGACTCAAAAAATTGCCTCTTTGGCTCAAGTTATTACAAAGCCAGGTATGAAATCCAGAGGCTTTTCTCTGTCAGCCTTGCTGTACCTGGTGAGCAGCATCTTGTTTCTTGAAGAAAATGAAATGGCTGGTGGTGAGAGTGCTGAGAGCTCAGTCCTGCCCTGTGGCTCTTGGTCCCCTCTTCCAGAGATTTCTGGAGTAAGAACAGGATCTATAAATCTTACCATTATCTCATTAAAAGCAACCAAACGTTTGGGACTAGGAGGTAGCAGGGCCTGAAATGCATCTTGGTTTCCCTTGGAGTAAACTTGGAGCTCTTGTTGAGTGTTCACAGGGAGCCACATCCAGCTCTCCTGATTGGAGAAACGTGGACAGGGAGAGAATGCCAAGACCTGTAGCCACCTTCTGTCTTCAGCACCAGTGTCAACACCTTGTAAACCTTTAGTGTGAGATGGGGGTTTTAGGGTTTGCACGTCCCTGACGTGAGAAGGAGAGCAGCAAATGGACCTGCTGGAGCTCGTCGCCCTCGCTGTGTTTGTGGGGCTGGCACTGAGGAGCTGACCCTTTTTCTCTCTGTGGCCACGTGTGTAAAGCCATGCTTTTTTAAACCTGTTTTAAATACATGTCATGCCTTGGTTTGAAAGCTTCTTGTGTAGACAGAGGTCGGATCTCCTGTGTCTAAACAGAAGCAGGTTCATAGGTTTGTGCAGTTGCTTCCCTTTCATTCATTGATATTTAATGACTACTACAGGCCGAGCTTTATCTGAAACTGGCTGTTTGCATACCTGCCTTCTAACAGTGACTTGGAAAATCTCTTCTCATGGATAAATATAGGTCTTAAAAGTGAAATTGGGAAACTTGAGAGCCTAAGGACACTAATGAGCAACATCTTTCAGTTGAGACACACTAATAACAGACTGAACCCCTCAGTCTTTGGGCTGAATTTAGTGTGCTCGCTGCAGCTGTTAGTAAGCAACTGCTTGTTAAACTGTGAGGTATTTTCCTTTGAAAGATATTCCAGTCATGCATGTCATGAGTAGAATTTGGAAGTCATTTCAAGTAGATCCTCTTCCAGACTTGACCCAGAACTCGGGCAATGGAATGGAAAAAACTCGTGGCCTTTTTACAGAGCTTGGTTCTTGAAACACATTGGCCTAAAAGCCTGGTTGCTGCAGAGGCCTTGGAGCAGGGACCTGGTGGCAGGCGCCTGCCAGGCGAAGGCGGCTGTGATGCCCAGGAATGTCAGTTGTGGAACTCGTTTGAGCAGCTTTTGGATAGCTTCATTGTTTGTGCGGCACGGAGCAAGGGCGGCTTGGCAACCAGCAGCTTTGTTGTCACCTCCCCCGGCCGGAGGGTCACGTTACAGTTGTCCGTAGCCTGCATGAAAACCACTGTCTGGGAGGTCTTCGTGCAGCAACAGCAGTGGCTTCTCACCGGCCTGCGACACACCAGTGCAACAGCTTCGACTGCAGGCTGGGCTCCTGCTGTACTTCCTCTGTGTCCACAAGGACAGACCCTTAGTGCTCTGCCAGCAGCCAGCAAGACCTGCACAGCTGTGCTTTACTCCTCCTGAGGAAGAACTAGCAGTGTCTTCTGGTCAAGATCTACTTCCTAAACACTTGTTTTCAGGCAAAGCAAAAAGGGTACTTCAGTTTGTGCTGTAAGTATGTGCCACTTGTACACCAGTCCTTTTATGCTAATAAGCTAGAGGATTTTAGAACTTGTAAACATCTTAGCTCAAAGCTCCTACAACAGGCTGAGCCCTCAGGTATGGTTAAACCAGAGGATGTGTGGACAGTTAATTGCTTAGTAGTCACTGAATCGTTTGGGTGGGAAAAGACCTTTAAGATTATCAAGTCTAACCATTAACCTGACTCTACCAAGTCCACTGCCAAACCATGTCCCTCAGCACCACATCTACACAGCCTTTAAACTTGTGCAGGGATGATGATTCAACCGCTTTCCTGGGCAGCCTGTTCCAGGGTTTGACAGCCTTTCTGGGGAAGAGATTCTTCCTAATGTCCAACCTAAACCTCCCTGGCACAGCTTGAGGCCATTTCCTCTTGTCCTATTGCTTGTTCCCTGGGAGAGGAGACCAGCACTCACCTTGCTGCAGTCTCCTTTCAGGGAGCTGTAGCGAGTGAGGTGATCTCCCTTCATCCTCCTTTTCTTCAGGCTGGACAACCCCAGGTCCCTCACAGGACTTGTGCTCTAGACCCTTTGCCAGCTTTGATGCTCTTCTCTGGACATGCTCCAGCACCTCAATGTCTTTCCTGTAGTGAGGTGCCCAAAACTGAACACAGTACTTCAGGTTTGTAGTTAGATAAAAGTAATGTAAGTTTAAGAAATGACCAGATGCCCTAGGTGGTCATCTGAGAACTGGACTTGGTGCAGTGACTGAGCCCTGCTGGTGTTGGTGTAGCAGAGGAGAGAATGCTCCTTGGCTTGTCAGGGCTGCCATGGACAAAGGAACTGGACCGAGTGCAGAATGAGGCTGTGGAAACACTGGAAATGAAAAGCAGAAACACTGGTTTACAAAGGATCACAGATGTGATTCATAAAAAAAAAATAAGTAAAAAAAAAAAGACCAGAAAACAAGCATGACAGATCATTTTCCCCATATAAGGGTGTTACAGGATCCTTTAGATAAAAGATGTGAACGTGTTCTGGTGGTAGCTTCAGTCCTTACTGGACTAACACTGACAAAAATAAGTAAAAAAAAAACAAAACCAGAAAACAAGCATGACAGATCATTTTCCCCATATAAGGGTGTTACAGGATCCTTTAGATAAAAGATGTGAACGTGTTCTGGTGGTAGCTTCAGTCCTTACTGGACTAACACTGACATTGTTGTAGTGCAGTTTGGCTCCTTGTTATGTTCTTCAAACCAATATTAAACTCAGTTGTCAGCTGTGCTGAATTGCTGGATTTGCAGGTAGGTAAGGGAGTAATTGTCTAGTGTTAAAGCTGAGTTCCATGATGGTTTTTTGAGCTGAAATTGCAAATGCTGAGTGACACTTAAGTTCGTACTCTTCTGCTCAAATCCAGCTGTGTATGGTACCATCTGTCTGTGTACAGGGTTGCATTCACCTGGTAGTACTGGGAGCAACGTGGACAGAAGGGGATTCAGGAAAGCTGCACCTCAAAACTGAGCCAGTGGGTGAACCTGCAATGTGACATTGGAACTCCAAATAAAGGTCACATTCTGTGCTTCACAAAAGCATTGAAGCCTTTGAGGATTGAGAGCAGCAAAAATCACCAGAGGGTTGGAGCACCTCTCCTAAGAAGAAAGGCTGAGAGAGTTGGGGTTGCTCAGCCTGGAGAAGAGAAGGCTCCAGGCAGACCTTCTTGCAGCCTCCCAGTACTTAAAGGGTGCCTGGAAGAAAGATGGGGACAATCTTCTAGCAGGGCCTGTTGAGACAGGACAAGGGGTGATGGTTTTAAACTGAAAGAGGGGAGGGTTAGAGTAGATACAGGGACGGAATGCTTTATAATGAGGGTGGTGAAGCACTGGCTCAGGCTGCCCAGAGAGGTGGTCGCTGCCCCATCCCTGGAAACTTTCCAGATGAGGTTGGATGGAGCTCTGAGCAACCTGCTGTAGCTGCAGATGTTCCTGCTCAGTGCAGAGGGGTTGGGCTAAATGACCTTTCAAGGTCTCTTCCAACCCCAAATATTCTATAATTCTGTGAAAAACCTGATGATTTTGATGAGTTTTAGGGAAAACTGACCCTTCCAAGGCCTTAGTCTCTGGGTGGCCATATGGTGAAGTAAGGAACAAAAATATTATTTTCATGAAGTTCCTATGGTTTGGTGCCTGTTAAAAACAAACAACTCTTCTTCAGTGGGGCTCCCATCCTTATTGATTCAAAGGTGTGTTTCTAAACAGTTTTCTTTCAGGCACATAGTGCAGGTCCTCAGCTGCACCCACATTTCCCCCAGTATGGGCCAGGGCTGGGTGTGCTCCCACTGCTGAGCCCCCCTGCAGCTCCACGGCAGGTGAAAGCTGGGCTGGAGCTCCTGGGGTGTTACATCATCACTGAGCAAGGAAGTCTTCCCATTTCTCTTGGTCAAGCAGTAGCTCATTTTCTCTTTGCTTTTTAAAATCAGAATCAAAACGGGGTTGATTTGCTGTTGGATTGTACTGTCCCATTGCTCCTGCAGTGGTAACAGACAAAAATCTGGTGACTTTGGTCTGGTGGGAGCAGTAGAGCTGTGCACAAGGGCAGCTTCTATTAAAAATGCCAAATTAAAAACTTCCACTGTGTTCCCCAGCACACAAGTCAGCATGTGCATGCTAAAATCTGGGTTTCAGACTGCAAGGTGACAGTAGAATCATAGAATCATTTAGGCTGGAAAAGACTTAAGGTCATCAAGTCCAACTGTTTCCTGCTAGACTACCACTAAACCATGTCCCTAAAGTGCCACTTCTACATGTCTTTTAAATACCTCCAGGGAGAGCAGGTCAGCCACTCAACAGTAGTTCTGCCATAACTGAGACCTCTAAGGCTGCCTTTTTGTGTCTTTTCTCTCCACAGCCCTCCTGGGCCAGGTGATGCTCTACAGTTGGCTTCTCCCCTTGGTCCTTCTGAGCAACCCTTAGCTGATTCTGCAGCCCGTGGAGATGCTGAGCCCGTGGAGGCTGCTGAGCTGACTGCAGCAAGGTACTGTGCAGAGCCATTGCAGCTGGAGGGGTGGGGGCCAGCTGCCAAGTGCTTACTGGGGTGGGTGGGTGGAGGACCACTGAGGTCAGCAGTAGCTGAGAGTTGCTGTCACTCCTCTTGGATGGATATATGGCTGGTATGGCCAGTTGCTGATGGGTTTGCTGAGTCTGTAGTCAGTGGAGCATCTATGAGTGGAAATCTTTACCAGAATCTAAATGCCCCTCTATCAAAACCTTCAAAGGAAGATGCCATTTGCCTTTGCCTGAGATGAAATCACTGTGGCATATAGGAGAGTCATACAATATCAAGATTCAATATATGCACCTTCAAGTAGGTGTTCAAGACCAGGTTGGATGGAATTTTGGGCAACCTGCTCTAGTGGGAGGTGTCCCTGCCCATGGCAGGGGGTTGGAACTAGATGGTCTTTAAGATCCTCTCCAACCAAAGCATCCTATGATTCTACACCTTATTTTATTTTAGGTACTTGTACTAATAAAAAAAATATATATATAAGTAACTGATCCATTGGGCATTTTCTGTGATTTTGAGGGTTTGCTTCACAGTGTGATGCTGGTGATAAAGCTTTGAAGTCTCTCTCCTGGGCATTGGGCTTTTTGTCTGCTTTGACTTGCACCGAGAAGGGAAACTGTTGCTTTGTTTGTGCTGGTGCAGTTGGATTGTCAAGATACTTGGGTGTAAGAGTTTGTCTTAACTGCCAAGGGTAGAGGAGGCCTTGTAGGGTGTGTTTACCCTTCAGTCCTTGTGAATTCAGTGGAGTGTAAACATACACAATGTATTTAAGCTAGCATTAAATTGGTTAGCTGAAGAAGCAGTAATATGCTATCAAAGGCAGAGAGGAGCTTGTGTGGTTTGCTCAATCCACCTTAAAAGCTGGGTGACTTTGCTCTTTTGCTCATACTGGTCTTCTGTCAGTCCCTGAGCTGGTTAGTCTCCAATGCTGGCTGAGTGAATCTGTGAGAAACAAATGTTTTCCTACAACTGGGGTAAGATGATCTAGAGAAGTTTGCAGTGGGAAGCTAATGATGTGGATTTCTTCCAGCTCTCCTAAGTTTTTTCCTCAGAGTTGTGTTTCTTTGTTTTTAACAAATGTAACTGGGTTACTGGTGGGTTTTTGTGGATTCTGTTTTCTCTTGCTAATGGATTGTTGGCCTTAGTAGCAGGGTGGTTAGAAAAGAGGGAGCAGTGGCTGAGGTGGAGCTATGAGCTGCTCTCTGAATGCTGAGGAAAGAAAAAAGACTAATGCCAGGAAGATTTATATTTGGTCTCTGGACTGGAGTCTGAAATAGAAGACTCTGTCGTCCTTGGGGTGATAGTTTGCTGTCTCTAGGGAGAAAGGCAGACAAGCTGTCTGTGATTAAATGTCACCTGAGGAAACATTTAGCAAGAGCAGTCTTAAGAGTCTTTAAATTTACTGCTTCTTCTAAACCTCATGAATTCACACTCTTCACATTCTCATTTGGACCTGGAATTTTGAGTTAATGATATTATACCTTTTCTTTTCAAATGTTTTTACTGTTAGTAGCCAAAAGCCATCTCAGGGTTCCTTGCATCACCCGAGTTGTGCAGGCTGCAAGGGCTGGAGCTGAGCTGTACTTAGCCCAGACAGGGTGGCTGAGCCCAGTAGGGCTGAGGGCATACAGCTGCAGAATCTCGCTCTTCCATACCCTGACCTTGAGGAAGCTGCAGGGATTTTCACATGGCATCAGTGCTAGAAGGTTTCAAACCAGGGATATTCACAGTGGAAGAAGGTAGTTTTTATTTCCTGACATGGGGGAAATGGAGAGAATTATACTGTGGTCAACTGGAATGAATCTAACTGCAGGTAGTTCTTCTGTGTTGGTTGGGTTTAATTGTTTATTTTTTTAAAAAGCTGCACAAGTTAACTCTTGTCAGTATTGTCTGTTTTCCTTACTCCTTTCTTTTGCATCCTGGTTCAGCTTTAGACCTAAAAGCCTACCTGTTCTTCTTGCACCTCTCTTTCCTATTCAGGCCACTGTTACTTGCCAGCTTCTCTGTGTCCCAGAACCCCAGTAGTTCCCAGGTGTGCCCACCTGCAGGTGCAGCTTCTGGTCAGCAGGAGAGGGGGGTTCATGTCAGTGCCACTGGACCCCTGCTTCAGCTCCTGTCTGAAACAGTCGTGGTGCAGCTGCTTCCAGCAGTAACAGAGCTGCTGCCTCTCCTGAGCTCTGGCCAGCCCTAAACTCATCACAACATCATGTCAGTAGCCCATGGGAATTGTACTCTTAAACTGTGTGGGATTATGCTCACGGTGAGGATCAATCCTAGCAGCACTGGGATTTTCTTATCCAAAGGAAGTTTCAGTGATGTTTATTGCTTTGTGTCATTGCCTTATCCCTTGTCTTCTTTCATCCCTTGTCTTCTTTTCCCCTGTGGCATGGAGCAGATTCTCACCTATGTAAGTAAAATGCTCATATTAAATCATGATGATCATATTAATATTTTTGGCATTTTATGTAGAAATACTGCACCACTGTTTTTCAGTATGACTGCATATTGAAAAATTCTCTAGTGCCTGCACCTATTGCATCTCTGTGTCAGTGCCTTCTGGTTATACCTGTACTTTTGAGGTGTTACTAGGGCTGTTAGATGTCATGATACTATGCCAGTCTATCTGCAGTAAAGTGCAATTATGAAGTGTTTTTTCCCCCCCAATATATTTAGTAATATATTCCTTTTGTTTCCATGTATTTCCCTATCAGGGGTGGCACATAATGCAGATGGGGTGCACTTTGACAGGGACAAATAATAGTGCATATAAGGTAGGGGTCAGTTTGTGCTAAATGTCTTCCAGATGGCAGTGTGTAATAAGAGATCAGGTTGTCCCTCCATCTGTCCAGTCAGGAAACTTTATCTTTGTTTTGCTTCTCGAGGATGACTGTCTGCCTTGCTTCTCATATAACATATTGATCAGGGAGAACAGGGTATCATCTGTTCACTAGCTAGGTTCTATTTACTGTATCTACAGAGGAGTTCCCTGAAAAGAATTGGGTAAAAAGTTCACTGGCTGTTCTGCCAAGCATTTTTGTTGAGCGCTGAAACTGAAAGGCCAAGTTCACTCTGATTTGCCAGTACACGTTGCACTAGGAGAACTTTTGGCTAGACACATCTTTTTCTTCACACTGCAGGTGCAGAGTTCTGCTTCAGGCCTTCTGTTTCATGTAAGAAATATTTGGATTGGGAAGGCAGAGAAAGCAGACAAGTGCCCCAGCTGTGCAAGACCACAGCTTAGCTGGGCTGCATGGTTAGAGGTGTTAAACATTTCTGAGCAGTGCCTGTCTGTTCCCTGCAACTTGCTGCCTGTCTTGTGGGAAAAAAAGCCCTGCCAGTGCCCAGGAAAAAATGGCACTTGGAAAACACTTGCCCGTAGAGTCAGGCCATAGGTAAGAGGCAGGGCAGCCCAATCTGGTCCCCTCTGCATGCAAAGGAAAGCTGCTGCTCTGGCTTTTAATCCCCAGCTGAGGAGCAGCAGCATCATTCTTAGTCCAGACCAGACAGAGCTGCTGCAACCCTGTCGTGAATACTGGGGAACAAAAGCTGTTCCAAACCTGAGCTGACCCTGGAAAACCTTGTGTTCCCCTGCAGCAGCCTCACCCCCAGCTCCTGCTGTGCAGAGAGCACCTGAAGCTGTCCTAAGGAAATTTGTGGTGGGTGATGTCAGATGCACTGGAAGATGAGTTGCTGTGTCTGCCTATGGACCTCCCCTGGTTGCACAGTTGACAGCTGGGGAGCTGAGGCTGTCAGGGTGGGCTGGCTCCTCAGCATTGGGACCCCAGTGCTCAGAAAGTGACTTGTGAGAATGACTAAAACGGAGGTGGAGCTTGAAAAATGTTCTTTTTCTGATCAGCTGGACTCCACAGGTTAAAAACTGGCTTGTGTGTGCTTTAGTGTGGACTGAGAAGACTTGGACCTTTTGTAGAATTTTGCTGTAACCATTAGAGTATTACTAGTTGCAAAGTAAGTTTAATGCTGAATGGTGTTTTAGTAAGAACCATGTAGAGGTTTTAATGTAGCTGCTTCATGTCTGAGCTGATACGAGCACCATGAGCTGCTAGCAGGAGTGATACATGTACCTGAGTTGATGCAGACTTCAGCTGGAGAGTTGAGAGTGGACTCAGAGTCTGTATTTTGGACAGGGTTGCTGTTCTGTGCTACCCTGCCTCAATTTGTGCAGCCTGCACCGTTTCTGAGCTGCTCTGCTTCTGCCTGGTCCCTTGTGAGGTTCTCATGCCACCAGTGGGCAGCACCAGCGTGTGATGGGCACTAACCAGCAGCACCACGCTGTTGTTGCTGTTCTACCTGCAGATCAGACTGAACAGTGCCAAAATCATGATGTGGCAGCTTAGCCCCAGACCTGGTGTGATGTCCTGGTGTGGTTTTGCAGGGACAGAATCCCCGGGCAGCCATGGTCTGAAGGCCATTAGCAGTTTGGAGTCAGCCAGGGCAGCTGAGCCCAGGAGGTGTATCCCAGACCATAAATGTCATGACCAGCATAAAGGGGGTAGTTTAATGAGGAGGGGTTCTCCTGCTTGGGCTCCTGCTCTTGCCTGGGCTCCTCCAGACCTTGCTCCTATTCCTGCTCCCAAGGACTTCAGGCCTTGTACATTCACTGAGCTGAGTATAACTTGACTTCATATTTGCTTTGGTATTAGTTTGTTTTGCTGTTACATTAAACTTGTTTTCATTCCAACCCATGGGTCTCTTCTCCTTTTCCTGCTCCCCCTTCCTGGCTGGGGAGGGTCATCAGGTGACAGAACTGCTGTAGTTTGGCCCCAAACACATGAACACTCCGTGAGCATTGCAACCTCCTGTTCACCTTGGTCCTGTGGAGCCCTTGTCAGAGGGAGAGCAGTGGGCAGGAGTTGTCCACCTGCACCAGCTGAGGCAGCTGACACTTGGCAGGTGTCTTATGGGAATCCAGTTTTTCCTGGTTTAGGTGAAGCTGGGAAAGGTGAAGGGAAATTGTTTGTGGATTTTCACACCTACAAATACTATTGCTTATAGAAGTAAGCCCTGTGCTTGGTGAAGGGCAGGGGGCAGAGCTCTTCTAAAAACACCTTGGTTTTGATAGCTGCTTTTGCTTTGCACAGGGCATTAGGAGTGACAGTCAAAGCAGATCTCCAAAAATGGCTTGGCTTTCAGTGGGAAGTGACACAGGGGAGGAAGATGTTGGAGGAGGAAGCTGAAGGGCTGTGGGTGAGGGGAGCAGGTGCTACTGTAAGCTATTAACCAGCAGTTTTATTGTGTGTATAACATGAGGGCCCTAATTTTATGTGTGTTTGGTGTTCTTGCTTGGCTGGGCCCTCTTGTGAGTCGTTTGGGGTTTGCAATTCTTTGTTCTCCAGACAGATGTTCAGCATTCACTTATTTTTAGCAGTTTCCTTTTTGCTTTAAAAACTTGCTTTCTCTGATCTTGGTGTGACCCTACCTAGTCACGTTGCCTTTGTATATGTTTGATGCTGTTACTATATTAGGGTAAGGACAGTTTCAGCAAAGGGAAAAGTCCTTTGCATGAAAAAGGAAAGATTAAGCTTTTTATTTATTTACTCAGTTCTTTTCACTTGAAAACTTAGGGAGTCTTATGTCAGTGTCAAACCAGTTTGGACAAACTGGGGAAAGAGAAGGAAAGGATGGAGGAAGGAAGGAGTGAATAAAGCAGACATAATTTCTTAGAAGAAGTAACTGGGTAGTTATCCAAAATGGCACAAAACATCTTCATGGTTGTGAGGTAGTCAGGGTAAGCCACTCTCAGGAAGAGCTTTCATGATCTTCCTAAGTTGGTGTATAAACAGTTTAGGGAATAATTCTCATGCTTGTATTTATTGTAACTAAAGTTAAGGATGTGATTTATGTTTGTCCTCTGTCTGTATATGTGTTTCTAAAGAAAGGAACAATCTGTCCCTGAACTTCACCACTTCTTATTCAGTGACACAATTTAATCTACCTTCTACAATTACTGTATAATTCCTGGGGGGGAAGGGAGAGGAAATTTTAAAAGGAATGGCTAAGATAGCTGTTTATATTTAGTTCAGGAAATCTAAAAGAAACATCTCAGCCAAGGCTTGGTTCCACCACCATTTCCTGACACATTTGTCTGGACCTTGGGGAGCAGGAGGCTGCTGTGTCTGGCTGCTGCCCCAGGACTCTGTGTCCCACTGGTGTGTCAGAGGTGCCCTGGGGAGGACAACACAGCATGACAAGATCCCTCATTGCTCCTGCTTCTGAGACATGAAATTGTTGGTTATTTAGTTCCTTTTCTGATGAGTTTAATGAGCGTGGCCAGGAGCAGGGGGAGTAGAGTGGTCACCTGTGTGCTTAAAGTGAGGGACAGTGCAGGTGAGTTTCTTGTGGGGGCATATTTCAGATATACAGATGATTTACTCTCTTGAAGAGCATGAGAAGACTCAGGAGTGTTTTATTTGTGCTGCTGTTGAAAGCTTTTTATTTTTCTAATTTGAGTTTTGCTTAAGGGAACAGGAAGCTCATGGAGCTGTGAGGGTGCATTTTGCTCTGCTCTGCCTTGAGGAGTGGGAACAGCAGGACCACCTCCCTTGTGTGCCAGAGGGTTGGGCAGTTTCCTCCTGGACTGGTTGGTGTCTGGATGTGAGAACTGTTCTGCAGGGGCCAGGAGCCTCCTCCCAGTGCCCCACAGATTTCCCTTGCTGTGAAGAAACTTGGTCTGTTCAGTTTGTGCTTACACGCCCTGGAAATCATTACATGGCTGTTGTGCTGCTGAGCCTGGCTCCTGTGGGGCTTTGCTGAGCAGAGGGACTTGCAGGAATTAACAAATACTGCAGTCCTGTAATCTTGATGTTCATGTCATGAGTTCAGGGATTATTGTGCTTTTAGCTCTACAGCACAGGGAGAGCTTTTAAACTATGAGATTTTTTTTTTAGTCCTGGATTTTTGTGTTGTTTTTTTTCTGAAAGAATCATAGCATGCTTTAGGTTGGAAGAGACCTTTAAAGGTCATCTAGTCCAATTAGTTAGTTACCTGAGTATTAGTGTTTTACACTGAGGAGAAAGGGCTGTGTGAGAACTGCAAAGCAGTCATTAGTGATTTATTTTACTAATTTCACATACAGTTAAATTCCTCTGGCAGTTGATGTTATAGGCTGTAAGAGCTGTCAGAACTTTGCATTATTACTGGTTAAATGGTCATCTGAGAAACTGGGTGAAATAGGGTTTGTAGGAAGAGGTGGTTTGTGGGAGGAGGGAGAGAGCTGGGACTGGGGAGGGGATGATGTGCTTCTTACAGCACCTTCATTTACATCCAGCCAAAGCTCATCTTCTGAGGAGACTTCATTAAAGCTTTGTGGGCACTTCTGAAATTTGTCAGCTTAAGTTAATATTTGTTTTCCAGCACTTCCAAGCCTGATTACTGCCAAGAAGTTGATAACTTTGTTTCTGAGGATGTACCTTTGGCTGCAGCCTCTGGTGATGGTGTAGAACTGCCTGCTCAAGAAACTGGGGGTTTCACAAGGGAAGGAAAGAGGTATTGTGCAGTGTTATTTCACCCATTATAGTAAATTTCCATGTTTGTACATCCTTTGCTTAAGAAAACTAGTTGTGGAAGAGGCTGAATGACTTTAGTGTTTTGTCTAAGTTATGGGAACACTTTGTTGCAAGATTTTGAAACCAAAGGAGGGACTATCAAACTTGCTTATTTCAGTATGTTTACTCCAGAAGACCAGAAGAGGGAGCTTGGACTACACTGGTTGTTACTATGATGCTCTTTCCTACTGTTCTTTAATTCGTGTATTCTTAGGGGGTTTTTTCCCCTAATATTTTCCTTTTCTGAAGTTCCAGTTTGGTTTTTTTTTTGCAGTTTGTGGGTTTGTTTGTTTTTTTTAATGTGCAAGATGAAGTCATTCAGTGTTCTACTCACTCCCCTTCAGATGCTGCCAGCATCCTCCCCACCCTTCTGATCTGCATTGTGGTTGTCAGTATTGAAGGAAGCAGCTCAGCTTGGTTTTCCTCTTGCTGAAGAAATGTTGAATTATCTTCATTTCAAAGTTCAATGTTTCTGTCCTTCAGATTTGCATGGCTTGGTGCTGTAGTGTTTGATAGGTGGCCTAGGGCATTTTTGTTTGGAAAACCCTCAGATTGAGTCCTCCCATCTCAAATATCATCAAGATGAGACATGTGCTTGGCTATTCATGTCAGAGCTTCAGATGCTGCCTGTCTTGTGGGTGGTTAACCAGAATGCTGTTGTGGCTGGGTAGTAGAGGCATGTCCTTATTGTGACATCTATTCATGGAAAAGGTCACAGCACAGCTGAGAATATTAAACAGACTCTCGGGGGAGAACAGCCTTCTCCACCCCACAAATACAGGCTGGCAGCTTGTGACGAGCACGATAGGAGACAGGAGACACCATGGGAAATAGAGATACTCCACTAAAGCTCTGTTCAGAAATGTC
>NW_008584604.1:8878-12132 GCF_000691845.1 Merops nubicus | reverse complement strand
CAGCAGGAAGATATTCTTGAATCCCAAATGCAAACGTACACAACAGGCGTGTGCTGCTGTGGAGCACTGAATGAGCTGTCAGCAAATTCAATTCAGAGAACCAGCCACAGGATAATATCTAGGCAACATGTTGGTTAACTGTTTGCTCTGAAATTCTGATTCTTTTGATCAGAAAATAGTATCATCACCTCTAGTGTATGTGCTTGCTGCAGCACAGCCCAAGTCTTCTGTGTAATGTTCCTCCATGATGATGGACTGGACCACCACGTTTTAACCTTTGTGTGGTTGGTGGGGAGCAGAAGTGCTCAAAGGTCTGTTTTGCACCAGTGTGCAAGTTCTGTAACCTGGAGACAATTTTCTGAAGGAAGAGCAGATACCATGGTCATTCTCTAAAAATGGAGATAAATGGCCAGGTGAGGTTATAAGGTAGAAAATACTCAACCCAAGATATTGGCTCTTTGCAGAGAATCATCCAGAATAGTTTGAACTTTATGGGTACCCTGGACTGAATTTACATTCTGTGAGTGCTTCGGTGTAGTCACAGTTGACTATTGTTTACAAATCCAAATTGAAACCACTAAAACATATGGTGATTCCTCCACCCCCTTTTAATTAGAATTCAGCATCAAAGAGAGGAGAAATAATTTTAGAACTCTGCAGACAAGCAGAGCTGCTGTGCTCACATATTTAGATTGGCTTGTGCCTCTGAAGTTTCTGTTTGGCTTTGATAAGGAGGTGGTGTGTTTAATAATGCAAATGCCTGTGTGTGTGTAAGAATCCCTTGGATGGGGTAAACAATGGTGTAATTAAGTAATATTAGTAAAACCAGATCAAAATCCAGCCTAGGATGTCAGTAACCAAAAGGTACAAGGTGCTGAGAGTAGCAGTCCTGTCACCCGTGGCCATTACCTGTGGGCTTCTCCTGAAGCTGAGCTTGCATGTTTGGTTTTGTAACAGGAACACAGATTTTGGCAGATTTAATGGAAATTAAGATCCATACAAAGGTGAGAGGTAGAGATATCTGTGGGGCAAAAGTTAATCCTTACATCCTCTTGAAAAGCAAATTGCTGTCCAAATAGCTCTTTGCTGTTATAATCTGCCCCTTATGTAAATACTTCCTGGACTATCTTGCATTTTTATGTGCTTCATCTGTATCAAGTCAAATCAGCCATGGATGATAATAATATGCAAATGGGGTTATGTTTCATTTTGTCACATTTATGGTGACTGCCTGGACAGCAAGGTGCTAAACCTCTGCAAAGGCTGCACAGTTTTCTGCCAAATGGATCCTTGAGGCATTTCAGTCTCCTCTTTGATGATGATGGCTGCGTTATGAACTGTCACAGACACTTCATGAGGTGGGAGAAGTGCTGAAATATTGCTAGTGAGCAGTGCTTGCCCTCTGTGGAAGCCCTAGGGATGGAGCTGGAAAGCTCTGGAGAGCTGATCCATCCCTTTGATTATCCTCTGAGGAAGGGAATGGTGGCATCCATTCTGTAGGGCAAAAAGCAGATCCTGTCTGTGCATGTCCTCTGCTGTGGCCTCACTACCTCCCAAAGCTGTACCTGTGATGTTAGACATGGCTGATGTGCCTGGAGATGTGGGTCCTTCTTGGCAGACACCACAGGGTCAGTTTTCTTTCAAAAGCTTCAGCTGGAGTCGGATCATTTTGAGAGGCTCTGGATGGATGGGGAACTTCTGCTGATCTCTGAAATAAAACACACATCTCTGTCTCACCTGATTTTCCTGAAATGAGCTTGGAGCCAATGGGAAGCACAGCAAACACACTTTCTGTTTGAAAGCAAAAAGTCACAACATGCTCTACAGAAAGCTTTGCTTTCTGCATTTCATATTTCCTTGGGAGGGAACAACTCTGAATTATTGGTGTCACACAGAAAAACAGGATAGGCTTTAGGACTTCTGGGTTTTATTTGCTTGATCACATGCTGAAAACCTTTTGCTCACCTTTGGAGGGGCTTGGTGTGGAAGTAAGCAAATAAAAATCAATGTATGGCCTTCATTTATGATCAACAGTGAGAATCCTAGACTGAATTGCTTTTAATGATGTAATCAAAACCCAGAAGGGGTAAATGAGATTCAAAAACACAAGGCTTTTTTACTTGACTGAATTTAACCCTTTGGAAAGGGATGTATACATTGCATTAAGTGTACAAGTGCCCTGAACAAAGGAGAGAAGAGAAATATAAGTGAGGGGTACAAAAGAAATCTCAAGGCCTCTTTGTTTCCAAAGTATGGGGTTTTGAGGTTGTTTTTTATTTTTTTTGGAGGGGTGGGGAGGACAGGAGATGGTTGTGGGGTTTTTATGTGTATTGTATGAACTAGATTAGCAGTATACCTCCACAGTGTGTCTGGCCTGTCTGGGACACAAGTGAAGTGATGGGATTTTATAAGAGCAGTGGAATGAAGGCATTGCAGTGAAGTGGCTTAGGTCTTGGAAACTAAAACCCAAGGGTTTTTCTTGAGGCTTTGTGGCTGTTATCCCAAAAAGCAGTCACCATCTTCTGAAGCACAACATAATAGATACCTTCCATGTAATCAGCCAGTCTGTGGCAAATGGGCAGGAATGGGCCAGTCCTGCTCCTCATTCATTTCCTCCATTCCAGGTTTCTAAGGGAGATGGTGTCTCCTGAGTGCTGTGCTGAGAACTGCTCAGCCCCAGGCAGAAGGATGCTTTGTGTTGCTCAGTGCAGATCTTTTCAGCCCATTACTGAGTAATAGCATCAAATCCTGAGATGTCTGCTGTGTTTCAAGACACAAACGTCGTGGACTAAGTTCATTTTCTTGTAGCTGCTCGTGGGACTGGTATGGTGAGGTCCCCAGATGGGGGACTGGACCCTGCAGGCTTCTCTGGGGGTGGATGGTCTGTGTGTGACAGGCAGGGTGCCTGGGCCCCCTGTGTCACCTGCTGGCAGAGGACAGCTTCCATAAACCAGCAGCAATTCAACAAATAGTTTCCAGTAACTGCAGTTTTTAAAGGCAGAGCACTGATGGATCCTTGACAGAAATGAATTTCACCAGCTTTCTAACCATGGCTTTGTTCAGAAGTTGGTCTCTCTGGGGAGCATTCTGCCCTCCTGTTCATGCTCAAAGAGAGCAATTATTTGTGTGTGTTGTGAAGCTGCTCTCTGTATGTGGTGGTGGACAAAGGGCAGTGGTAGCCCTCTGTTTGCTTGTTATCACTGTGTATTTTACAGGTTCCCTCAGGCAATATATGGTAATTTCCTTGCTGCCAG
>NW_008584604.1:0-8847 GCF_000691845.1 Merops nubicus | reverse complement strand
TTCAGCAGCAGGAAAATGAATATGTCATTACACCAATTAATCCATCCACAAGGAACTTTAGAATGCCATTAATCATCTTGCATCAACCCTACAAGACTGGCAGTGCAGATTCCAGGCAGAGGTGCTACACCTGGCTTGGGTTGCTGTTCCCTGGCACTGGGGCATGCCAGGAGACACCTCTGAGGGCACCAGAGGAGCCTGGCACTGCCAGGAGGGTGGAGGACTTGCAGGGCATCACCTCTTGTCCTAGAGCAGGTAACACAAGGGTTAAAACTTTTGAGCTTGGTATGTTTTGCATTTGTCAGTAAACAATGTCATGCTTAAGTATGGCCTCTGCTTCTGGGGCACTCTGTTATTGCTAAATCCTCTAAACACAGAAACAAAAAAGAAAGCCCTGAAAAAATACCAAAAATACTTGAAATTAATTTTCTGTTAACTCTTTTGAAGTCAAATGGAAGCTGCAAGCTAACTTCTTAGAGATGCTACCCAGCAGTTATTTAACCACCCACCCGTGCAGTCACAGCAGACTTGCACCAGGCAGGGAGACCATTCTTGTCTGATTTCTTCATCCTGCATTTTCATAATCTAATGCTTCACGTGGGCCCTGAGGGCAAGTGGCCTTTGGATTCTGTCTCCTGAAATCTCCTGCAACAAGGTGCCCCCAGAGAGTGTTATTTGCACTGATCTTGTTAGCTGAAGGCAGGTACATGAAAGCCCTTAAAAATCAGTCCCCTCCTGGCATTAGGCAGCTCCTTCCCTAACAAGCCTGGCTCCAGCTGTCCTAGGGATCTTACACCTCAGGATGTTTAAAGGCTTAGAAGCAAGGAGGCAAGAAAAGATCCCTTGCTCTGTGATGGTGGTTCTGCAACTTCACTGCATGGAAATGCCAACAGAACTTGGGGCATTTAGCTCATGGATGTGGCCTGCAGAGGCATATTCAGAAAAACAAACTCCCTCCTTTGGTGTGGTTGTGTTTGTGGTCCCAGGCTGAAGACTGGGCTAGAAATTTGGAAGAGAAGGGTTTGAAGCTTTGGTTGTGATCCAGTGAACTCAGGCCTGATTAATCCAGTAGTAGCACGATACAAATGAAATCCAAAATTGAAGTGTCCATGCCTCAGCAGGAGGGAAAGCAAAGGAGCAAATGACAGGCCAAAGGCTGCACAAAACGATGTGGGCTGAAGAGGTTTCCAGAGGGGTTTGGCTGCCCTTGAGCCTTAACTTGTCTCCTCCATAGATGTGCTCAGGAGACAGACCCCCTTTTCCTGCAGGGAAGTCCCTGCACAGCCACCGTGGAGCCTTCCACGCTCGAGGGTGTGCTCAGCTCTCAGAAACCTCCTCTGCCTGGGCATGTGGCTCCTGGGTGTCCTGACACACTGCTGCACACAGACTCTGTGGCTGTGTTTAGCTCTCATCTTACTGACTGTAATGGGCTGCCAACCTCCAAGAGATCCCCCTTACCTTTGCAGGGGGCTTCCCACACAGGACACTTCAATAACTAAGCAGGCATCTCGCTCATGCACAACTCTTACTGCCATTAATCTTACTTGCAATTCAGATTAAGCAGTGACCTTAGCAACCAGTGATCAATGGGGGTGAGGGGCACAGTTATTTAATTTTAATTTTTTTTAGAAACTCATTCTAGTGTCTGTTTCCTGTGAGGAGCAATGTCCAGCCTGGGTGCACCATTGCTTCTTACTCCATTTTTTCCTTTGACTTGCCAGAGGGAAATATTCTGTCAGTGTGCTCAGGCTGAAAATTCTGAGACTTTGTGTTTTTTCCCAAGCAGTGGATCAAAGCAAATCAAGCTCTCATGCTGTGTTAATCTAGATAAGTGCTGGAGCAGACAATGTGGCCATCAAAGTATTTGATCCATAAGAATAAGTTAAATCTCTGAAGCTTTATACATAGCATCTCCTCATGTTGTTTTGTGCTGTACTGTTTTATACCATGGTGTTACAGATGGGGCTGTGTTATACCAGGTATTGTACAGAGCCAATTGAATGAATTGCTTTTATTTTTCTTGAAATCAACATTGAAAAATATCCCACTGATTTAACACTCCCTCATTATTTTACTGCTTGGATTTCATTTGCCCTCTCTGTCATGAATTGGTACCCCATTAAAAAAAACAAACAAAGAAAGAAAGAGCTATGAAAAGCCCCCCAAACCAACAAGACTATGGTTTCAACTTGGAGGTGTCATTCTTTAGGGCTGAATTCCTGATTTATCTGTGCTGGAGTGGGATTAAATTAGGGATAACTAGATCTTTGAAAGATAGTGATGAATGTGTCTTTAAATTGCTATAATCATATCTTAATTATACTGTAGACATGGACTGCACCAAACCCCTATTTATTAGGCACTGCTAAAGCATAGGTGTTGCAGTTAATGTTAACACTTTATTATTTTTGCCAATAAATCAAAATGAGATTAATTTTTTTCATATTTCAGGTAACTTTTCATAGATAGAGTCATTTATGTTGGAAAAGACCTTGAAGATCCAACCATTAACCTAACTCTGCCAAGTCCCCAGCTAAACCATGTCCCTAAGCACTGTAGCTACACAACTTTGAAACATGTCCAGGGATGGTGATTCAACCACTTCCCTGGGCAGCCTGTTCCAGGCCTTGATAACTCTTTCTGTGAAGAAACTTATCCTAATATCCAAGCTGAACCTCCTCTTACTCTTTCATTTGTAGCACAAAGTTGCCCCATCAACCCAAGGGAAGGCAAGCAAGCAATCTGCTTTTCTTCCATTGCTCTTGCTACCTGATAGCACCAAGAGGTCATTCCTCCCTTTGATAGTTGGGCTGGTACCTCCATGAGGTGGCATTCATTGGCTTAGGTTCTCTCTTTGGGATATCAGTTTTTAAAATAACAGAGATCTTGAATTTTAAGTGGTGGTCTGTGCACATGCAATGCTGTGGCTATTCCCTAAAGCAAAAAAAGAATGAGAATCCTGCCTCTGGGAACAAAGAGATTGCAGGGGTTTGGGTTGCTTTCTGGTGACCCTCTGAAGGATCTGATGACAGAACCAGCATTAAGAATTGCCACTGTCCCTGTCCTGCAGGGGTGCAGGCAGTGGGATGGATCCTGGAGTGACCCAACTGGAAAAACAAGTGCAGGGTCAGCGTGGTCTCATCGAGATCCCTGCTGGGTGTGAGGTGAGATGAGAGTTAACCAGATAAAGTGAAGAACCAGAGTTAAGGGTAGCAAATGCCTTCCAGTGCTCAGCCAGCAGCTTCAGCAGCTCACTGCTGGAGGAGACCTTTTAAGTGACTGTCCTCAAGGCAAGAGGAAATTATAACATAGGTTATCTCTGGGTCATTGAGAGAGGGATGTAGGACTAAGGAGCAAAAATCTGGCTCAGGAGAGAGAGAAAGGATGGTTTGCAGAATAAGCAAACAGCAAAATAAGGAAGTTCTAGATGTCCTAGGTCTGAAAAATTGCACTCTGAGTGAAGAAGCACAGAAATATGCATTACATGTCCATCCAGAGCCATGTAGTTTTGTGCAGCCCATTACCAGGAATGCTTGAATTCTTTAAAAGTGTATAAAACTGCTTATTGTAGAACCTTCAGTAGGATGAGCTCCAAACCTTGAGTGCCCACGTGCCTGAACACAGTCTCTTGACCTTCTCTGTGACACAAGGATCAACAGTGGTCCTGGGAGACTTGCATTTCTGGGAAGGACTTTGCTTAGACTGGTGTATCAGCAAAGGCCAAGGAGGGCTGGTGCTCCTGGAGGGGTTTGGGAGTACAGGAGTCTCCAGCCTTGGGTGTCCTAAAAAGGCTGTCACTACTGCTCTTCAAAAGCTGTCACTGCTTTTATGTGCTAATGGCTTCTCAAAACACAACCAGCCTCCCTGAGGCACTGATCTGCCTTACAGCTGTGTCTGTACCCAGCAGTGTTGGGGTTTTGGAGCCAGTTGGTCCTTTTAGTCCTTTAGAAAAAGATGTTTCTGTTTCTTAGCAGTTTGATGTTGTGGATGCCCCAGCCATGAGCCCTTTGATATCAGGCAGCTTGCAAATGAAGGGTGTCCTTGGGGGGTGAAAAACTTCTTCCTAGGCTGCATTCAAGGCTTTGGGATCCAAAGGCAATATCATCTAAATATATATCTCTTTAAAAAAAAAATAATTGAGGAGGGGAATAGGTTTAAACAATAACCTCTTCTTTTTTAACATTTTCCCATACTGTTTTTTGAGTGTTGTTTTTTTGTTCTGTTTCTTAGCAGTCTGATGTGGTGGATGCCCCAGCCATGAGCCCTTTGATATCAGGCAGCTTGCAAATGAAGGGTGTCCTTGGGGGGTGAAAACTTCTTCCTAGGCTGCATTCAAGGCTTTGGGATCCAAAGGCAATATCATCTAAATATATATCTATTTAAAAAAAAAAATAATTGGGGGGGGGAATAGGTTTAAACAATAACCTATTCTTTTTTAACATTCTCCCATCCTGTTTTTTGAGTGTTGTTTTTTTTGTGGTTGGTTGGTTTGTTTTTTGTAAACAGTGCAAGCTCCTCTGAGCTTGGGCAGCAGCCCTCAGGATGCCAGAGCAACCCCTTTGTGTTCCTGGGATGTTTGGTTCTGCTCTGTCCATGCAGTCTGCTTTCTGTGGGGCTCATTTCTGCACAGTGCCTCAATAATGCCTTGCAGCTTAATATGCACCCACTCCTTCTCAAGGGGGATAGATGTGTGAGGGTTTTCTGTCAGTAAGCTCTGTGATGTCTCTGGGTGGATGTGTGGTCCTGTTTATAACTAGCACGATGGACAATGAAGCCAAGAGCAAAGAAACAGAACATAAATTTCAGTGTATCATAAACCTTAACCACAGTTCTCTCCAGCAGTGGGCTGTGCTGGAAGACAAAAACTTCAAATTGGGTGCAAGTGACCCAAGTCTGAATTGATATATAAACACAAAATGTAGTAAGACCAAATATTTGGGCGCCTGCATAGCATTTTAGACAACTAACCAATGGAAAACAAGTTTCAATAAAACATGAATTTAATGTAGGCCAAAATATGCCTCTTCCTTAAATAGCTGAAGTGAGCAGGAAGATAAGAGGATATGTTGTAAAGGATGGCACTGAATACTTAGTCCTCTTCAGCAGTGGGATCACAGTAAGTTAAGTGGCTGTTCATCCCTACCTGGAATGCCTGGGGCATCCTTAAGTCTTTTGAAGCCACAGTGGGATATATTGTTTTTAATTATTTTTTTTAACTATATTTTTGTGTTTTTCAGGTTCCATAAAAGTTTTTACAAAATGCACTTAGAGTGCCAGCATAGTTCTTGTATTTTTAAAAGCCAGCACTAAATTCAGTACTAAACTGATGCTCCTTGGCAAGCCCAGAGGATGGATTTGGGCCAGGTGCCCGAGGGAGGGATCCCCTCTCATCCAGGGTGTTTCTCACTGCTCAGGGTGGGCTGCAGGGAAAACCTTCCAGTGCTGCTGTCCCCCCATGTTTATGCTCAGTCCCAACACCCATCAGAGCCTGTGCTTCTGCCCCACAGAGATGGAGGCCAAGGAGCTTTGGAAGCTCACTGCTGTGCTTGTATGACACTTGATCACACGTCCCCTCCCTCTGAAGTGTGAGAAGTGAAATGAGTGACAGGATACCTGAGCATCTAGAGGAGTTTAAAGAATGCATGAGTTTAGGTGAATGTAACAACAAGTGAAATAGCAGGTCCTCTCCAAACCTCAACCTAGGGTTGGTCCACATTGTAGTGTAACAGATTTTTATAGCCAGACCAGAGGTAAATCTACAGTCTGGCTTCCTGCACAGGGCTGGCCAGAGTCTGCAGTCTCTGGCTGGTTACACTCGCATCTCTGAGTCAAGTGTACCATCTCTGAGGTGAGACCTTGTCTAGGACACCCCTCACAATGGACCAGAGCCTCCTTCTAACCCAGACAGTCTGTGCAAGGAGACCAGGGGCACAGCTGGGCTTGAAAAGTTGAAGGCCTTGATCCTGCAGTGTCAGTGAACATATTATGGTAGGGGTAGTGGCTTCAAACTGGAAAAGGGGAGATTTAGATTAGAAATTAGGAAGAAGTTCTTCACTGTGAGGGTGGTGAGACACTGGCACAGGTTGCTCAGGAAAGTTGTGGATGCTCCATCCCTGTTAGTGTTCAAGGTTGTATGGGGCTTTAAGCAACCTGGTGTAGGGGGGTTGGAACTAGATGATCTTTCAGGTCCCTTCCAACCCAAACCATCCTAGGATTCTGGGCTAGCCCAGACCTCCTATTTCTAGTAGAATTTGAATATCTGTTGCATAGAAGTGCTGGTGAGTGGGAGAAAAACCTTCTCCACTATCCAGCTCCTGAAAGAACTGTGTTGCCTCAGAATAGGATTCAGTCCAAGCCTTTTTTATTGAGCTTTTATTTATTTAATAGATGTATGTGTGAAACCTTGAGGGAGTCAACACAGGAAAATGCCACAATATTCCTGGACAGGCAGTGCCCGTGTTCTCCCTCTTGGCTTCCAGGTACCTCCTGGGGCTTTAATTCTCAGTATGGTGTTTGCCTTTCTAGGGATTGTTTTTTCCCCTCAGTGTCTTCCTTTCCTTTGTAACAAATGAAATCCAGTAGAAAGCTCTTAGGACATTCAAAAGACCAGTTGTCAGTAGCTGAGCAGAGCTACCAGACACAAAACTGAAGCTGAGCTGTAACCTCAACCTAATAGGGTCTCTGAACACAGATATGTCATTTTAGCCTCTTGCCTGGCACCACTCCTTTCCCACATTGGATGGGAACACTGGAGTTATTAACCATTGCAAACCTGCTGCCAGAGTGTACATGGGCTTCCCATCCACTGGCTTCAAATCCTGTTTCACTTGGGAATGCTCCTGACAAAAATGTTTACCTGACATTATGTTACAATTTTGCACACTGAGTTGTGGTTTTATTCAGCTCTGCTGGTTTGCTCCCATTAACAAAATGGTCCAGTTTGTGGTGTTTTGTGCTTCTCCTGGTAAATGTCTGGTGAAGTAAATACTGCTGTAAACTGCCTAAAAAGCAGCCTGGATTCTCTAGCACAGAAGAGGAGCAAAGTTGTCAAGTGACCCAGTCCTGTACTGTCAGCTCTTGCTCTGAGAACAGTAGAGTTGTGACGGTGATGGGGTGAGGCAGGTCCCTCATCTGCTGTCTGGTGATGCCTGGAAATGGCTGTTTGGGCAGGTCAGGCTGCCCAAGCAGGGAGAGCCTTCCCCTGGGAGCTGGCCACTCCAGAAGGTGTGGGGAGCTGACACCACCTTGACAAGGGAGCATCACACTGGGCTCTGCTGCAGAGCTTAGAAGTTACCCCTGGCTCAGGCACCCAACGGGGCACCAGAAATTGTGAAGCTGAGTCCCCAAGTGAGGCAGTGCTGCTGCTGCTCTGGGGCACTCGAGATGAGTCTTGAGCAACGAGACACTAGAAACAAGGCTTTGGCTTTCTCCAGAGATGCAACAACCCCAAAATTGTAACTTCCTTGGAAGTTTGTGGCTAAACAAAGTGCTGGCTCACCAGCTTTTTCCCCTTAGTTGAAAAAGAGGGGGGGAAAAAAAGCATGTTTATTTTGATGCTGTTCATAAAATAGAATTTAATTTGGGCAGTCTCTGGAAATGGAATGTGCTTCATGTTCACTTCAGCATCTTTGTTGCTTCTTATCCCAAGAACAATTTGTTATGGGTGCACCCAGAGAGACAGAACCTTGCACACACATACAGCAGTCCTTGTTGTTGTGAAGTAACCAAATCCTGCTGGATTTCCCTTTTTGCAAGCAGAGGGAAATAAAAACCCAGAAGCTGTTTAAGGTGCGAGCCCATGAGGGCCCCACTGAAACATGAAAGCTGTGCTGTGGTAGGTGCTTGGAAGTTGATGTGTTTTAATATTCCTGTTAAATTTGTTAGATCCTTTTGACCTCTCTGCCTTGTCACATGTCCAGAACTTTTGCATGGCTTCAAGCCATTTGTGTCCCTGGGGTTTCATTCCTAGTCGAGGCAGTCCTGCAAGTGACTGGGTGTTTGGCTCCTGTAGTGATGTGAAACACGACTCTGTGTGGAGCATCTGTTGCTGGCTGCAGAGGGTGGTGCAGATGTGATGGTGCCCAGCCCTTGCAGTTGGGTGTCCACGTGAACTCCCAGTACCCCACAACCTCCACGGTGGCCAAAGGAGAAGCTCATTTGTAGGGTTTGGAACGTTTTCTTGGGCTTGTGCTTTCTGGGCTTAACGATCCTCACCACTGATGACATCTGTTTTGGCCCATGAGCATCCCCATGGCTCTCCAAGCAGGGGCTCTGTGCAGGCAGAGGCAGAACAGTTAAGTGCCCCGGTGTGCTGGATGGAGCTGGGAAGGGTCCCTCTGCTCCCACATTGCCTTGTTTACCTTGGCTGCTCAGGATATTCTCCCTACGTTCCTCATGGAAGATTCCATTTTTTTGCAAGAGGGATGAGCTCATTTGTTTAAATGAAAAAAAAAGCAACCAGCCGTCCTGCTTATTAATCCTCTGAGCAATCATCCCAATAGGCACCACTCGCTTCTTATTAGGGGGAAATGTATGCAGGGCATCCAGCACTCACGTGGATTTGCATTTCAGATCAGCTGAGTCAACACAACAGAATGGTCCTGCCTGGAGGTCCTTAGGGAGCCACAGTAGCTGACAATGTGTGCTTAAAGGGAGGGTCTGCTTTTCTTCTTTTTCTTTCTTTTTTTTTTTTTTGAAGGCAGTTTCAATCGCCCATAGTCCTGTCGTAGAGGCGCTTGCACCGTGCCTGCCTGGACCACTGATGTTCAGCAGATGATTAGCTTGTCACGCTGGCTGGGATTTGATTTGATTTTATAAATAGCGTTCATCTGGACCAGAAAAAAAAAA
>NW_008584603.1:35884-41553 GCF_000691845.1 Merops nubicus | reverse complement strand
TGTATTAAATTCTCCTTATCTCAGCGCACGTGGGTTTGAATTTTTCTCCCTTTTCTCCTTCCCGGGTGGGGGATGAGCGAGCGACCCTGTGGTGCCCAATTCCCAACTCCAGCTAAACCACTACAATTCCCCCACTGCCCATGGAGTCTTGGACACCTATTCTCACCCCAGTCCCTGTGATTTCTCAGACAGGGAGGGATGCAAAGACACCTTCTACCTGGAGCCACTCAAGAAATGTCATCAGGACATTGATGGCACTGCAGTTCAGCCTGCCTGCTTCAGGAGCACTACTTTGGATGCAAAAGTGCAAGAGTAACCCTTAACATCCTAAAAGATACAGAAACTTTGATCTGTCTCTCCATGAAACAAAAAGAGCAGAGGACAGTTCTGAAATAAATGTATAATTCTAGTTTCTGTATCTAAAGTTTAAATTTCTTTGGTAATGGACAAAACATTTACTTTTACTTTTGGTGTGTAGAGAAAAGTAAATGATGCAGAAGAGAAAACAGAAAAATGTGGTACTCCATTTTGCTTTCATTCACTTACGTGGGAGCAGAAAGCTCTTCTGCCAATGCTTTGAAGACCAGACTCATGCTTTCAGTGGCAATACGATCTTTACCTGCTGCAGCGATCTGTCTCTCCTGAGAAACAGCCACAGTGCCTGTGCTGGCCTCTGGACTCCTTGCTCTCGCAAGGAAGAGTCCGTCTGTCCAGTCAGTCCTACGGGCTGTCTGCCAGCGCACGGGCAGGCGGGCACACCTGGAGCACCTGAGAGCAAGCGCGCCGATGAGAGCTTCTGCGCCACGCCGCTTCCCCCACTGGAAACGCAGGCGGTGCTCAGGACATGGAATATGAAGAACGTATCATTAACTTTGCCACAGATCATATGTTGGGGCTCTTATGCTTTCCCATGCACTTCTGGAAGAAGTGATCACCTCAACACTGAGCCACCTGTACCCTGAGGTTTTTAAATAGACACTCAGCCTTTCAGGAACTACAATGAATGGGGCATAGGGTTGAATTCCCAGTTCTTTTTCTTATTACCCAGTCACAAACAGAAAAACAAGAATATTTGTTGAAACAGAAATTTAAGACTATGGCACTGTGGTAGACAAGATTAGTAAACAACTTTTTGCTTTAATCTTTTGATACTCTTTATCATTTAAATGAGGAGAAATGGTAAAATGCAAAATTTTTCTTTTTATACATTGAATGATCAGTCGTGATAAATATCTTTTTGCAAGGGCAAATCAGTTTAATATTTCAAGATAAATAGAGAACAAACTTCTGAAAGATAAGAACAGAGAAAGCTTTTTATGAAGTTATTTCAATGCTTTCTTCATTTGCATAGAGTCAAGTTCTTGGGTCCCCATCTTCTGTGGCAGGACAGAATCCACCACCCTCAGTAATGGGACACACACTGATAATGAATCACTCTGCTAACAAACAATATTTTTGAAATAAACACAAAATTAACCTAGTCAGAATTATCCATGTCCCAGTTCCGTAACATATTCTACCCTTCTCCTTTGCTCCAGTGCAAAAAGCATCTAAAATGAGAACTACACCAGAGGGGAACCAATGTACATCATTTTGCATTATTATTGCCTGCAGCAGTATAAAAGAGAATTGTGCTCTCGTTTTCTAATTTGGTGGCATTTTACGGCCGTTTTGCCTAAATTTAAGCAACTACAGGAAAGGCAACAGCCAATCGATGCCCTGTCATCTAGAGGGTAGTCTGTCTGTGGCTGTCAGCTATACAAATGCACAGGACCTGCTCAAAGGTCTCTTTAAGGAGCCTAAGTTACAGCCCATTAAGGAGTCCAGGTGCTGTTCCTGAAAAGGCAAGAAGAGAGATGTAAGCTAAGCCCCTGCCAGCCCTGAGCTATGGAGAGCAGAGCCGGTCTAAAGACAATGAAGTGCACTGTCAGTGGAAGCTGAGAGTTGAATAAACAACTCCTGTTCTATCAGACTTTGCTTCTTAAGCCTGTTACTTATTGTCTAGTAAATTGGAAGTCATCAGGATTAACAAGCTTTCTGACTCAAGCTGTGGGATCATCTACATACCATGTGTAAAATGCTGCAGTTTTGAGGCAACATTTAAGCCCTTATTTGATCTAGTAAATTAAAGACTCAAATTCGCCTTCACAACATTAAATACCCATCATTTTAGGACAAACATCCCCCCCATCCCAATTTCAAATAGGTAGAGGTGTATCTTAAAACATTTAGCAATTAATACGGTTGGCACGCAGTGGAAGCACCAGAAAAATAAGTATCATCAATCATCTTGCAATATTCACTGCAGTATCAAATAGAAATCTCATCTCCCTATCATGATGCAGCTCAGCAGCTGAACTAGTATTGCTACCAACTGAGAGAAAACCCAGTCTACTGGATTTCAACCCTCATTTGAAATTCAGTTTATTAAACACATATCCCATTAAGCCAGTTTCATTATTTAAACAACATCATGCAATAAAAATACCTCAAGATTAAACTTACCATTTAAATGATTTAGCTCTAAGTCACAAGGAAAATGGTCTCATATATCTCTCCCAAGCAAAATATCGTTGCACAGCTTGGCATGATTTGCACTCTCTAGTTGAGACGGGTCCCGTCCTCATATATTAGGGATACATTTCAAACTAGGCGTAAGCATCTTTACATTGAAGATGCTCTGTGTTAGCATTGACGACTCTTTCACATACAGGCTCAGCTCTGTTGAAGCTGTACAGACCCCACGTAACAGGGGAGTTACAGGTCAGGAAGAAGAAATACTGACAATATTAGTCTGATGGGCCAGAAAATGATGCACGTAGAAGCATAGTTCACTCTTTTCTAATACAAGAAGGAGAAATCAAAGGAAAATAGTGGGCTGCAGGTACAAAAGAAGCAGTAGATTTTTCCTCACATAGTTAAGTTGTTGAACTCACTGTCACAGGACATGGCAGCTGCTACAGGTTTACAAGGACTCAGAAAGCAATTGAACTAGATCCTAGAATAAAAATCCATCATGATTTACTAAGTACACAGATACTACCTCCAGCTAACGAAGTTCTTGAGCCACATATCATTGGATGCTGGAACAGCGTACCGAGGAGTTTTTAATACAGGCTTAACCCAGTTCTTAGTTATCCTTGGGCACCCACACCTGGCCAGTAGAGGTGTTTTATGTTCTTATCCAAGTACCAAAGGGATAGACACCATATAAAAACTTGGATAAACAGCATGAAAAAAATATAACCACATAAATTACTGCTTCAGATAGGAATAGGGCAAATTAACAGAGCTTTGTGCCAAGAACTCATGGCTTTGGGGATTATGTACATATGGTTACATAATAAGCCAAATTCTCTCTGAATCTTAAGAGTCCTTTAATTTTCAGGAGCATCAAAATCCTTTGTATATCCTATAATATTAATTTTAAAATATAGGTCAAGTATGTACTAACTATTTCATCATTCTGCAAAGGAGGAGCAGAAATTTTATTACTGGCAATGGAAGAAAGTATTGTCCAAGTGTATTTCTTTGTTCAGGAAAACACTGAATGGACCTGTGCTTTCCTTGCAGTCAGAATGACTCATCTTTCATCTGTGTAGTCCAGTGCCAAGGTAACGTTATTACTGAGAACAGCATCAATCGAGTTGCTTAAAGGACTTATACCCATCTGAGAATTTTTACTGTTTCCATTTTCCAAGGGCAGAGAAACAACTTTGCCCAAATTAAAAAGGCAGGAACAGGGGCAGTACAATAGGCAAATTAGATTTGATACACAGTTAATTGTTCTGTCAAGGTGTCAAGAAGATGATGCATTACAAAATGATTTAAAACAGCCTGTTGCATTTGTGTATGTTCCCCGTTAGGCATCCTCTAACCCTAGGTGAACAATATTCTGGCTGGGCAGTATACCAGAATATGATGTAAACAGTTATAAGGTAATAAAATAACCAACCAAGTGAAGTAATGAGAAACAGGCAGACACATTTTCCTTCCCACAGTACTTAGTGAGCGCTTATTAATCTTTAATGTTTCTGCAAAACAGATAATACAAGAGGTGATATTACCGTTCAGTAAATTTAAATAGCAAAGGGTAGTTCTTCAGAATCTATCCAAGGCTCTGTGTTTTACCTCACATTTTGCTCTGAGGTATCCACATTCACAAATGAGACACCAGAATCCTTCCAGATCATGGTCCTGAAGGCTTTCTCAAGAGTAATTAAGCTGATCCCTACCTGAAGTATGAACACAGGTCAGTAACACCAGCACCCTGAGCCTGCATCTCCTCAGGGATCACACGCGAGGGAGACACCAGCCCACAACACCCTAAGAGGTGCTATTCCTAGCTGCAACACAACCAGGAGCAGGAAAACATAAAGGGTCAACATCAAGGATCTCATGCTGAATCATGGGACCTAATACGTCTGTGTCCTAATGCCTCAGGACTGGACCTCTCCTGGCAATGATGTGCAAAGGCTCACACATTGCCAGAGTCATTGCGTTGACCTCTCGCCTCACAGGAAGTGTCTGGATTTTGGGGAACCAGGGAATCAGCCACACACAGCTTGCTGGGATAAGATCATAATAAACAGGCTAACAGAAATACACATATAGGGAAATGGGATTTTAATACTTGTCTACCTGTTAAGCTGGAGGGAATAAAATATGCAGATGAACAACTAGACTTCAAGGCATTACTAACATCCTTCCTCTGAGCAGAATATTTAATCGCATTCGTGCTCCTCTGAACACTTACTCCTTCCAAAGGGGAACGCAGACCATTTTGGAGTGAGGAGGTTGGGACTAAGAGCTTCAGACATATTTAATTTTTAAACTTAAATGCATGCAGCCACTCTCCAGGCTTGATTGCATGATCTCTCTTGCTTCAGTGCTTTTTGCATTAGAGAAGAACAATATGCTCAAAGACAGATAACTGAAAAGGGGAAGATCATCTGCAGAGAGTGGTTCACTGAAAAAAAAGAACAACCAGCCCTGTAACTGCATGTAAAAGGAGAAGGGGTGAGAATGAATGTAGCAAGAGGCCACTGAACCACTTATGCTAATATTTTGCTTTAATTCTCCCCTAGTTGACTGTATATTACTGAAAGGAAATAAAATTTAATAGCCAAGGTGAGTCTGCTAGAATATCACAATATTTAGGGAGCCTAGAGGCAGGAGAAGGGCAACAGCAGTAGCTGATGCACATTTTACTTTCTATAAAAAGGAGAAAAATACCTATATATAATTTGTTCACCCAATACCAAGGATTTTGTGCCCTTTTGCTGTCATCAGATATGACACCACAGACTACCATTGAATGACACCCTCGGTTCCTAACCCCAGCTGGGGCATTTTTACTCACTAACACAATAGGAGACACAACTGTGTTTACTACAAGCTTTAAATTCCACTGGAAAATTAATTTTACTCTACATCTCAGCCACAACCCCGGCTCATCTAGCAAAGACATCCACTACTACTTACATATTAATCTATTAATTGCTATATAATTTGTAGGTGCTTATCTTCAGCACTGCGTCCAGCAGTTGGGGCAGCATTCCACCCCTGCTCAGCAACTGAACTTCTGTTTCTCTCCTATTCTTGGGCTTTACACATATTTCTTCTCTGCTCTCAGCAGGCTATTGGTGGACGCAGCACTGCATTCAGCT
>NW_008584603.1:12833-35853 GCF_000691845.1 Merops nubicus | reverse complement strand
AGGTCAGAGTTCAGCCAGAGGCTGGGCACTAAGACAGGAATTAAAACAATGGATGCCAGAAGGCAGAAAATGGTAACATGCACTGCAAAAGCACTGAGCTCTGAAACAACTTGACAAAATGCCATATTATGGTGGCAAAGCAATTACAGAGCTCACAGTCTTCCCTACTGAAGAAATGGGTCAGTTCTCATTTCTCCAACCCACTATTTCAGGCTTTCTCAGAATCAGACAGGATTAAATTGATTTCCACTTTGCCCACTTGCAGATGCACAAATAATAAGTAATAGAAATACAACTAATAAAAAGTAGGGATGTGTGACAAAAAGTAAGTTCTGTAGCTAGAGAACACAAGGCCATCAGGATAAATTAATTTACTCTTTAACCCTGTGACAGATCCTGCTTTTTCAGAGGGGAAACTGGATCACAGAGTCCTTAAAGAACAAAGTTCCACATTTTTCCCTATGAGGCCTTCACTTTTCCTTTTAAAACTTTCAGTCCTGTTTTGCCCTCTCTAACAGATGAGCCCATGCTGTAACCCTTCAGGGCAGTACATGCCAGGCTCAGGTCTGCTTATAGTCACAGACTCTTTAAAGCTAAACAGAGAGAGCTTAGCAGGTCAGCAGAGTAGGCTGGTAAGGAGTAGAATGTGCTGCTATCCATGTCAAAGAGCAACTTAAAACCATTCTAGGCTTAATCTAGCAGAAATCTTCCATAGTGGGGAAAGGCATGCAGAGCAGGGACTAGGAGTACCACAGTGAGGTTTAGGTCTGCATTGATTCTTGCATGGAGGGCCTAGAACTGCTCATGTAGCTTATTTTACTTTCCTTGCAAACACTGAATTGATGACAAAAATATCGTGAAGAGTCAGAGAAATATAATATCTGGGAACAGTATCAAGGGAGTCTCTACAGGAAATACAAACTATGTCTGTATCTTTTTGAACATGCAATATATTTTCCCTTTACACTTCATTCAGTAGAAAAAATCCCAACTATTTTATCTGAAAGAGTGAATTTTATATGTAGGCTCTAGAAAAGCTGCTTAGCAAAGAGTCATTAATCTGTTTGTACTAACAATTAACTCTTAATGAGTGCTTTTCATGAGAAAAGACAAATAATCTGGTTTAAGATAAGGTGGCTTTGGTACCTACTGCAGCACAAGGCCCCTCTGCAAGATCAGCAACATAGGCTGAGTGCTCGAGCAAAGGTTTGCTTGTGCCCTGCGGCAGGGACACAAGCAAACAGCAGATTTCAGAGGTCAGCATCACCTCCTACCTTTGCTTTGCCAGTGCACTTCGTCAAAGGCCTGCAATGAGAGAGCACCCACTCGCAATCTAGAAAGAGAACTGTCATTTTCCAGCCAAAGACCTAAGAGCACTTGACAAGGCTGGAGAGCTTGCCGGCTGCAGCACGGTGGCAATGCCCTGACTGAGCAGGGCTTTCGGGACCAACGCCAGGCCACAGCCTGCCTGCCTCCCGGGGGTGTCACCTGCGTGGGCAATCCTGCTACAGGCACAGACCCACATTCTGTGTGGCACTTCTGGCACTGGCCACAAAGGCAGACAGATGGGCAGACAAGCATTTTGACATAATACTTGTGGAGATAAACAGAAAAAGGAAGCTGAGCTACTGAGTCAGGTTAACATGAAGCCAAGACGCAGGAATTTTAATTCCTATTCCATGCATACTGGGTTTCACACCTCCAGGACGCTCCCCTAAGCCCGAAGTTCATGGCTAGATCCAAGCTGTTCTGTGCTGCTTCAACATATGCAATTAGCACAGGGCAGCCTATTACCACAGCGCTGCTTGATAATGAACTTCTTAATAGTTTGATTAACAACTTTTAAAAAATGCTCTTCTAATTTCCTCTTTTCACTGGTGTTTATTTATTTATTTTCTTCTACTCCTCGTTCCTCCTCTTGTCAGGCAAATGTAACTGGGAGATATCTAATTAGCTGAGGATATTGCTTTGCAAAAACTTTGCTAACAACTTACTCTCACTTCTAAACCCTGGGGTGTCAGCTTCTCATGTCTCAACACTTCCTGTGAAGTGTTCCTCATCATTTTGTATATGAATTTTGATCCATACTAGAAAATTAATAACTAATTCAAATAGTTTAATCTGTGAAAAGAAAGCAATGCAGAACTAGCTGAAGAGATTTGTTTTCTTGTTTACGGCTCTGCTTATGCATTTGTCAACAACATGCCATACAACTTTGTCACATGAAAAACTTTCCAGTGAAGTCTCTGACTTTGAACTGGCCTTTTTTGCCTAGTTCTGCTGCTCTTAGCCCAGGCTGCCTTTAGCTCTCTTAGCCTTACAGCAGGCTTTGCCAAAAGGAGGAGGGCTACAAGGATGACTGGGGGACTGGAACACCTGCCTTATGAGGAGAGGCTGAGAGACCTGGGGCTTTTTAGTCTGGAGAAAAGAAGACTTAGGGGGGACCTAATTAATGTGTATAAATATATGAGGGCTGGGTGTCAGGAAGAAAGAGGCAACCTTTTTTCATCTATACCCTACAATAAGATGAGGCGCAATGGACACAAGCTGGAGCACAGGAAGTTCCACCTCAACATGAGGAAGAACTTCTTTACTGTAAGGGTTACAGAGCACTGGAACAGGCTCCCCAGGGAGGTTGTGGAGTCTTCTTCCTTGGAGACTTTTAAGACCCGTCTGGATGCGTTCCTGTGTGACCTCCCCTAGACTAGATGGTCCTGCTCTGGCAGGGGGGGTGGACTCGATGATCTCTGGAGGTCCATTCCAACCCCTGACATTCTATGATTCTGTGAAAATGGTGTCAAGGAAATGTAGTAAAACCCACTCTACACTAATTTCTCTGCCGTATGCATCAGCATGGTACTAGGGATCACAGGACTCGATCTGGCTTGAATTAAGTCCTTCAGTTGCACTTGTTTCACCATCTCCTCCTCACCCATGACATTACTTAATACTTGTAAGAGGCATTTTGCTATAATTGGCCTAAATACTGTTATTACCACTTTGCAGGTTTCATCAGAACAATAGTAGCTTTTGTCAACAGGGATGAGAGAATGTGTTTCTGACCAACAGCTTTGCCTGGGAAAGTTTTTCTGAACCCATATGAAAGAGAATCAAACAAAAGCATCAAAGAATCTAAAATACTGGGTATTGGTATTGGTATTGGTTATTTATATCTGCTCCTCAGAAATATATAACCTGTACTTTACATAATAATTGTAGATGATGGGGTCTCACACTCAGTGTGGTCTGGTTGGAAGAAGGTGGCAGGACTGACCAAGCATTCACAACCACCGAAAGCTGTCAGAACACAGATAAAAATCTTTACATGATATAAGAGCCAAAACAGAAATCATTGTCTTTTCAGTCAGGTTGTGGTTTCCCCTTGTGCCAAAGCCAGAAGAGGCACTACTATCCTGGGTGTACAGCACCAGAAAACCATAAGGAAAGCTGTTGCTGCAGGCAGAAGACAGGCAAAGGCTTTTGTAAGCTGTCAGTAATTCAGGAGTTACAAAGTGCCCTTGTTTCCAGATCCTGCATATTATTTCACCTCAAAGACTATATTAAACCTAGGTTGGAATCAAACCAAACAACAACCTTCAGACTATCTTTGAGTAAAGAATGGCAAGCAGAAAATGTGGTCCAATGTTCTCTTTCCAGGGTATATTTTTTTCCCCACTATATTAGTGATCTTCACACTTTTCATGTTAGAACACTATTTTCCCCTGATAACTATATACAACACCAGACTACGAAACTACTTTTCTTTCTTTGCAGCCTCACCAGTAACCAGTATAAAGCAACTCTCTCCATGAGAAGGGCTACAGGCACAAAAAAAGCAAATCTTACCAGCTCTTATGTTTTTATAAGCTGTATTGACAGCAGCAGATTGAGAAAAGGGAACAGTGCACTCTAAGTTTAAAAAAAATGCTTGTCATGGTTTCATTGTGTCAGACTAACTGAAAGTCAGCTGAGCTTTGGGGAAGATACAAATGGTATCTTTTAGAGGTATAATACATACTAGTAACATTTGAAAAGACAAACACTAAGTACCGAGCAAAGGCAGCTAATTTAATAAAGTAAGGGTTTGGCAGTGAGTGCTATTTGCCTAGGAGGACTTTTTTTTTTCATTTTTTTAAATAGCACCATTCATGTTGCCCATTTTCAGGCTTGGTTATATCCCTGATGGAAAATTTTCCAATTACTATCCTTATTAAAAAATACTAGACTGTTTCACAGCAGTAGTCCAAATCTCTGTAGCAATACAATGCTGTGTATCATGCTATTCATCTTCAAAATGATGCATAAATATGAAAGACCAGACCATAACACTACAATTTACCTTGAAAAAAGGTAGCCTGAAGCTATTCCAGCCTAAAAACTTCATTCTCTGTTCCCAAACCCTGCAGTTTTCCACTTGTATCCTTCTTGCTCTAGGGAGTTCAGCATGTCGTTTTACCTGAGTTTTTACTCCTTATTTGTCATCTAAATGATAGCTGAGGCCTCTTTAAAAATCTAAGCATGACAGTGAATACCACACCCATGAAAAGTGGCATTCCACTTTCTGAGGTGTCCCTGATGCTCTATGATGAACTAAGCAGCCTAGCAGAATTTTCTACTGCAGGCCCACAAACTACAACAGTTACCCTGAAATTAAACAGCACTGCACTGACTACACTAAAACCTTTGGAAGCGGCACTATGGAAAAAAACACATAGACCTTAAAAAGCTTTTTCAAATCATTCTTTAAGATGCATAACTCTACTTACTAGCTTCAGATGAAACTGGAGAAGAAACACAGAGAAAGGATAAGACACCAAGATTTTCCATTTTGAAGGTTGTTTCTAACACTGCTCTTTCATGCCAGCAGTGCTATTAAGAGATTGTTTCTCATGAAGGCCACTTCCTACAATCTCCAACACACTCCAGCTTCATTATCAGCAGCTGCTTATTCAAGACATTGGGCCAGGGAGGGGATGGTGTTAGCAGGCCCTGTTTGTCTTCACTAGGGTATGAGCACATATGATTTCCAGGTGGAGAGACAAATGTTGATGTTGCTTTAAAATTATATTTGGCCTATACAAATATATTCTGTACCAAATACCAAGATGTTCTGTTCCTAATTCATCTGTCTTCACAACAGATATATAACCTTTTATCATTTAGATCTCTATTTTATCTTCAGAGAAAGGACAGAAGAAAGCTACAACTTCACTAATATACTGTTTATTTTAATGCAGAAGCACTTACAATTATATAAATCTTAAGCAACCATAGCTGATTAATTCTGTTAAGGTTAATTGCAGTCAAATGTAATTTAAAGATTAATTTGAAGTTAATTATATGTACTTTTAATAATCGGCATTTTCATATTGCATAAACCATCTGGTAGGAAAATGCTTTTATGGCTATTAAGTCCATGTTGATGTTTAAGAGATACCAGGGAGTTTTTTCTATGAAATGCGTGCAACTATTTTCCCTCTCAGCTTCAAGGACTGGAATAGGACCTTATAATGACAAAATGTTGAGCAATCTTTTTCTGGACAACCTTTGGTGTCTCAAACTGGTACCTCAAAACTTGAATAAGTATCCAAAATTAGTCTGGAAAAATCTTGACTACATGAGGTTTATATCACAACAGGGTGACATTCATTTCTATCCTGGATATTTTGATTCATCAAAGATCCAGTTGATCCATTACCTTTTAAAAGGGATCACTTAAATGATGGGAAAATGAATAGTCCTGTCTCAAAGAATTAAATGTTTTCAGGAAGAATAGCAGTCCCCTGATACCGAGACATTCTGAGCATTTCGTGGCAGAGTACAGTCTCATTACTCTTCCCAGTCTAAATTATTGTCAGAAGTACCTGGACTTCCAGAGAGGCAGGGCCTTGTAGCCTCAATACAAGAGCGGACGCAGAAGTTTAAAACTATCATCGTGTCATGTTTTTTCAGCACGTTGCTTTAGGGAAGCAGTTTCAATTACCTGCCCTGGTTTCTAGCAGAGACAAAGACTTCCATTTAATGTTTTAAAGGTGATATTTTGAAAAGTTCATGTATTTCTTGTAAAATACCTGAAGCTACTATTCTAAAAGTACCAAACAATACCAAAGTGATATTTGTATCTTAGATTTTTCACCTATATTTTTTAAACTCATGGTTCTAAAACCATAATTGCAACAGACATCTATAAAAGTTAGCAAAAAATATGATCAGAAAGTATAGCCAAATTCTGTTATGAGAAGCCAGGCCCTCACCTCCCAGGCATCTGGCAAACACTATGTAAACAACTAGAAAAACAACTCTAAGGAACAAAAAATAAAAGGGACACTGGCAGCAAGACTGGAAGTGAAAAGTTCCTCTTCATTCTACAAGCTATAAAAATACCAGCTGTGCTATTAATGTTTTTCATTGACTTAGCTTAAGAAGTGTGGGTTAGATGAGTGGACAGCGAAGTGGGCTGAGAACAGGCTGACCAACAGAGCTCAGAGGGATGTGATCAGCAGTGCAGAGTCCAGTTGGAGGCCTGTAGCCAGCGGTGTTCTAAGGGGTCAGTGGTGGGGCCACTCTTGTTTAACACCTTCAGTAATGACCTGGATGAAGGTGCAGTGTATCTTCAGCACTTTTGCTGATGATGCAAAACCAGGAGTGGGTGACACACCAGAAGGCTGTGCTGCCATTCAGCGAGACCTGGACAAGCAGAGAGAAACCTAATGAAGTTCATCAAGGTCAAGTGTAGAGTGCTGCACATGGGGAGGAATAACCCCATGCACCAGTACAAGTTAGGGGCTGACCTGCTGGAAAGAAGCTCCATGGAGAAGTACCTGGGAATTCTGGTGGACAGCAAGTTCACCATGAGCCAGCAGTACATCCTTGTGGCCAAGAATGGCAATGGTATCCTGGTGTGCATGAAGAAGAGTGTGACCAGCAGGTCAAGGGAGGTTCTCCTCTGTCTCTACTCTGCCCTAGTGAGGCCACATCTAGAGTACCGTGTCCAGTCTTGGGCTCCGCAGTTAAAGGGAGACAGGGAACTATTGAAGAGAGTCCAACAGAGGGCTACAAAGATAATGAGTGGACTGGACGACTAGACTATATGGCTATTCTATTTAATTCTTTCGATTGATGCCTAAAAGCAAGAACTCTTTCTTAAACAGATTTGAAAACCTAAACCCTTAACTGAGCCGCCTGAGGCATTCAGACTTGGAAAATGAAAACTTCAGTTTGGCTGTTCTAGGAAAGGCAAAATCAGAGAATTGTAGCTGTAGTAAAATCCGTGCACAACATTAAATAATGTATATTTTTGCTGTTTGAGCTCTGCAGCTCAGAATTGTAAGTGTGCAGGCACATGGTTAAATCATGGGAACCACCGAGGGGATCCAGCAGGGAGCATGTCCCAGTGCTTGGGATCAGGTTGCAGCCACACGGCCTGGAGGCAGGCCAGTATCACCACTGCATAAAAGCAAGGTCAGGAACTGGGAAGTTAAGGTGGATACAAAGTTGAAAGGCAAGGTAACAACACTGTTAAAAGTTAGAAAAACAAGGAGTCAAATGGGACCACAAAGGCTGTTTTGCAGGAAGTGCAGGATTGCTGGTCAGGGGAGAGGCAGGACAGAGAAAGAGCAGGGAATACGAAATTCAAATGGCTCCTTGAACAAAGCAGCAAGGGTCAGGGCCAGGAATCAGAACTGCCTGCTCGGATCTCCTATGCAAACAATAAGCAGCCCCAAGCAAGTGATGGGTCCAATCTTACACCTGCTTGGAAGCAGTAGATCACCCAGTAGTTTTACAGACCAGTTCTCAACTGGTTGGGCTTGTCAGGCACCTTGCTATCCAAGCTGAACCTAGATAGTGACAGAAGACTTTGGTTGTCCAGCTGAAACCTAACAGACCAATAACAACCTTTAAATGAACCACAGGACTTTCAGAACTGCTCAGCAAACACTGGTTCTCGTGACTTCATTCTGCCTCAAACATACACTGAAAAATTCCTTTACATCCCAGTTGGAGTTTTTACAGAGTCAAGATACAGACCAAAGCATTGAAAGTTGAAACATGAGTTGCTGTGGGATACGGAATTCAGTTAACTGTCACCAGTGTTTGGGATCCTTCTGTAAGCAGCATATAAGTTGCTCATTTCACAGCCCACAACAAATGCAGCTGACAATCAAAAAAAAAAATCACTTACAGCTTTAATATCCTGGTGCATGTCATTTGCAGATTCAGTAATTGTGGAGGAAATGAAAACCAGATTAAAATTTGCAAAACAGAAATTTCCTGAGTTTGGTTATAGCGGGCAAAAGGAGATTTTAGGGTGCTGCAGTTCTCCTAGGTGTTTTACACACACAGTATGAAGTGCTGTGAAGGCCAGTGTCTGACAGGGTAGGAAGAAACACAGATCTGTTCTGTGGGTCTCAGTTAACTGCTTGTTCTGCCCAGAAACCTCTGCGAGGTCGTACTGTCACAGCTCACAAGCTGCCTGCCCTTTGTGGCCTGACTCTTTGTAGAAGCCTAAACATGCCTGTCAGGACTGTTATCATGACTGCCTCAGCAAACTTATTCCTCTTAGACTGTCTTGTCTCTAAATGCTGCGAGCAGGAACTGCACATAGGTGTGGTTACACCTATGCAGATACTAATTCTAGATGAAACTGGGATACGAATCCTAGATGAAACTGGAGAGATGAACCATCAGAAGTGAGGACCTTCTATGAACATAGATATTTAATGCATAAATAGATGATTTGTAGAGTAAATGTCTGCTGCTAAACCCTGTTAGTTTGATATAAGGTTTTATTTTAGTCTCCAGCCACTAGTACAAGATAACATTAAACTTACTTAGGCAACTTTTATGGCAGCACAAAAAAAGGCAGGAACCCATTATCTGTCTGCTAGTTCATTACTACAGGTGACAGCAATCTCTGTATCGCAGACTGACAAAAGATAACTTTGAGACACAGCACCCTCTGAAAAATACACCTGGGTTTGAGTAAAATTATTCTTTTCAAGCAGTGTTTTAAATTTGCACCCCCAGCTTCAATCAAGTGCATCTTGATGTAACAGGAATACAGTTCAGAGGAACTCGAGCAACAAAGTGCTAAAGAATGTTTTACATGAGAGAGTCACAGCATGAGAAGACTTGCTAAGAACTCTGCTAGCAGACTCAAGAAAGAACTGAACAACTTTAATAAGATCAGGGTAAATGAAAGCAAAATAAAAACAAAAAAGGCAGAAGAAGAAAAGAAAGGCCAATGTAATAGAAATCTTGTCTGACTACAAAGGCTGAAGAGATGAAAGGCAAAAGGAACTTCATGTGTTTTCTACCTTCTTGTTTTTGGGCTCAGATGCACTGGTGCATCTCTGCAAATGTCAGCGAGTCAGAAAGCAAATCAAAAGAAACATCTCTGATGTGGGGAGTGTGCTTTTGAAAAGGAATACATCTACCAAGGCTGTAATGGGGCACATCAGGCCACCTGGATAATGAGGGGCAGCAGATGAGAAGGAGGATGAATTAGGTCAGCTCCTAAATGAGAAGGCTGATGACAGAGATGGGTCCATTTTGCTGGAGCTTTCATTAAGCATCATTTGTGTAGCTGCACTTTGGTCCTCAGCTTTGGCAGTCTCTTTGCTGTGCAGAACAAGTACTGCTGGACATGAGACTTCAAGGAGCTAATCTCTGCCTTGGAGCCACAGATGACCAAGCTCTCTCCTCAAACCATTTCCAGAAAGCTTGCAAAACACTGAGCTAAAGTCCATTCAGTATACATTTTCCTAAAGCTTCAAAGAATATTGTGAAATTAAAAGAAATGGCCTGAGTGTCGTGACTTGTGAACTGCATCTAAAAATGTTGATTTGTCTTTTAATGTTAACTGGTTCAAGAATTTCTTCTGATAACCAAAGATTTTTGCCTTAAAATTGTAACAAGCAAGTTATTTTTATATATAAATGTAGACAAATGTAAGTTTTCTGCTGAGGTTAAAAAAAAAAAAAAAAAAGAGGAAAATCTCTGTTTCTCATTAAAACAAGTTCTTTCCTGGCTAATCATCAGTTACAAACACCATGACAACAGGACAGGAAAGAGGATGGGTTGAGTCAGGTAATGATTATTCACCAGCCTTACATTTTGACTAGTGCTTGGACTAGCTCTATTGTTTGATTGTCTCCAGAAAATCAGCTTCTTTTCTCATGAAATTTTGTATTATTCTGCTACCCAGTTTCCATCAGTGCTTCAAATGGAAATACTGGGGGGAAAAAAACATACTTGAAAACAAAAACATGAATGAGGCTATTTCTGTTTTGTTTCAAAGCCAGCCAGGGATGACAAAAAGCTCAAAGGAAAGTCTGTTCTAATGACATTTCTCTTCCAAAGATTTTTGGATGCACTTGGATACACATTTGAACCCTTCAGGGTTTATCAGATCAGAAATTAATTGCTGGGCAATCCTCCTATGCTCATGGGTCCAAGTCATGACCTGGAACGTCTTGTTGTGCTAGAAGTGGTAAAGCAATGAAACTAACAGCTTTATCAGAATTAAATGGTTGAAAGTGAATCAGGAGAAATACAAGATAATTAATTGGAGCTCAGTAACTTTTTCAGGGTGCTTGGTATAACTCAAATGTTATTGCAAGGCATTTCCACAAAAGCAAAAGACACACATTTCACATGTTATAAAAGGATGTGTCTTTATCTGGACACATTCACACCAATGCTGGCTTTCATTTGAGGATGCAAAATTCAGATGGCAACAGAATGACAGAGAGAACATAAATTAAGTGGTCCAGTGCAGAGAAAATTTATGGAAATGAACAGTTTTCCATTAATAAATAAATAAATAGATAGGTAAATAGATAGATAGATAAATAAATAAATAGATTGCTGGCTGGCAGCTTTTAAGCACAGCTGCTTTCTGGTCACTAGGGAATTGTACATTTTGTTGTTGCTTCAGTATCTTGCCACTTTAGTCGTTTAAATCTCTGTCTAAGACTGTAAACATTTGTGAAAGAAATAGTCTGGGAATATAGTGCCTGAACTCGTTTTTCCTCTCTCAGAAGAGGAATAAGCTACAACATGAGTGCAACCTGTTAACTAAAGTCCTTGTAATATCATGGACACATGGGTCTTGCATGCAGCTTAAAAGTCTGTCCTCGTTCTGACCCAAAAGCTCTAGCTGAAAAGATCTGAGGAAAACTGCTATGATTACAGATGGTGAGTTTTGGGGCTAATACGGGATGAAATGAAAAGAAAGTTTGAAGGAAACTGGATATACAACTTGGGTTTTACAGGGTTACCAACACTCAAGCACAAGTTTGTCCCCTGAATAAGGTTTGCTAAGAGTGAGAGAGATTTTTCCAGCACCTTTTGTTCTTTTCTGTTCTGAATAACAGTGGGGACAACACCTGGCAGCAGAGAAACACACATTCCTGGACTGTGGGGCTGATCTGCAGTTCCCATGGAGACAAGTATGGTTACTTAGTCATTGAGAGAGAACGGTCTTTTTTTTCTGGCACATTTTCTTTAAAATTTTAGCCACTACATTGTATTGTCAGTCTTCTTCTGAAGAGGTAACACAGTCCAAATCATTGCAATTCTGGTCCTTACAATTCCAGATCCAGAAGAAGTGAAAACTTAACTCCATCACTGGTTTCTCATTGAAATGAATGGAGAGAAACAAGGTCAGAATTTGCTTCATTGCTTCCGAAGCCCAAAGGCTTTCTGCAAAGAAATGCAGGGTTATGTCAAGCATAAAAAAAAAAAAAAAAAAGAAAAGAAAAAAAAAGAAAGAGACAGGAGTGTTTCTCTTCTGTGTACTTGCAACATTCTTGCTATGCATGCGTGTCGGAAAGGGGCTCCGGAGAGAAGAGATGCACTCCAGGGGATCTGCCGTAAAATCCGTTTATTGCAGAGTTTTACAGCCTTTCTAGCAGACAAGCGACAGCCCCCCGAACCCCATAGGTTCACAAGCCTGTCCACCCGCCTAAGTCAAGCTACTGATTGGCAAAAGCCACTGTCCATGTGCTCTGTCAGCCCTGGCATAGCTCAGAGCTATTGTGAGAAAGTTTGCCGATGTTTACATACTTGTCCGGGCGAGCAGCCAACAGAATCCACTAACTATAAACATTTGCTATTTGAGAGATACTTTTGTGAATTTTCTCAGGCTTACGAGAAAACCTCAGCCGCGTTTATTGTCCAGACTTAGCAAAATACACCGCCCCGCTTTACAAGTCACGATTCCACACATGCATTCTCCCTTTGCTGTCTACAACCCTTGCCACTATTATCAACTTCACCCTCCTTAGCAGCATTCAGTGTTTTCTGAGCCAAAGACAGCGTGTTTTGTCAGCAGTCCTGTACTTCTAGACTAGATCAGGATTGGTAGTATTTGTGTAGATTTTTTTGGCCAAAGATTGCCATGTTCCTTCAAAGACAGTAGTTTCTCCCTTTTTTTTTTCCCATACGTTACTTGCCAGAAGTTTTTGAAGGTCTAGAGCATAAGTCAAGAGCAGACTTTATTTGATTCTCACCATTGATCCCTTATATTCATTAATTAGAAACAGAAAAAAACATAGAGGAAAAATACTCTAGACATACTATTGGGATTATTAGATAAATTCCTATAGCTGTGAATATGCTTCAGAACAAGACTTACTCATCAGAAATGAGCCACAAAGGAATCAGAAAAACTGATCTACTTCAGAAACATTCAAACATAAAGGATGAAGTTTTCTCTGAATAGTGTATTCATTTTAACTGACCATGCAGAAAAGAAAGGCTTTGCAGAGGATCAACTGAAGGTCTAGGTCCTTAATTAGCTCAATGGATTTTTGCACAGAGATGAGCAAGGGCCAGAAGGATGCCAGATGGGAGCAGTAGCCAGGCAGGAGATACAATTAGTATACGACAATGCAAAACACAGAACCAAGTCACAGACAAACAGCTGTTGTATTTATCGCAAAGGCAACAACTGGAAGAACTGCAAGTCTTGATGTAGGACATGAAATCGGGTGGTTGTAAATGTTAAGGAAAACATAAAAGCCCAGTAAGCATGACAGGACATTGCGCTGAATAGGACGGGCTGCTCAGGAAAGATGGAGATAATACTAAGCAAAACTAAAGCAAGAGAAAGTTATATTAAAAAAAATAAATTTGGTTCATGTCAAACCAGAGGCAGAAACATTCAAGTCAGGAACCAGAAAAACATGGTCACTTTATTTAACAGAGGGTAAAAGCGATATTGGCAACTACAAGGCTTGATCTCTGTCAGGAAAAACATGAAGGAATGAATACTGGCAAATATAAAACACCATGAAGAGTAAAGTGATCTTATTTGGTATGGTAACTGACTTCCTAGAAAAATTAGGTAAAATTTAATCTATCAGACTTAAGAAAAGGAACCAGCATAATGTCAGATGAAAAGTTATTATTTAACACGAAGAAGATACGATGGCATTCTGAGCTCTAAGATGAGTAAAGAGCGAGCTAGCATGAGGAGAGAACTGCTGGTGATTACAGTTCTACATGAGTCTAATGTAATATTTTAATTAACAGGACAGAAGGAGGAGATGCCAATGGCATTTTCTGGTGACAAAGAATGGAGAAGCATTGGCAATACAAGTTTAAGAATCTTTCTTTTTTTTTTTTTTTAAATAGGAAGAACTTGCTGCTGATAAAGTTCCAAAAACACAGTGTTTCATAGCACAGACCTGTGCTTGTAGGCTCTGTACCAGAACCACAATTCTGCTATTAAATGGAGAATCATCACTTGGAAAGCTAAAAAAAAAAGCATCACAACAGTCTGGAAGTATTAGCTCAACACTGTATATATCAAGAAATGTGAGCATTGACAGACTCAATTCCAGGATATGCACAAGGTAAGGTATTTCCAGTGAAACAGAATGGTATTGTACAATCACATTGTACAGGGCAATAGCAGAGCCATGTGATTCTACTCATTTTTCTTCCAGAAAAATGAAATTAGAACAAAGAGTGTTCCTGAATGGAAAGGAGACATTATTTTCAAAAACAAACTGTTTGTCCAAGCAAAGTGCAAGCTGATAGAGGGCATGGCTGCTCTCCGTAAATAGAGAGAAGAGGAAAATTAATTAAGTAAAAAAAAACCAAAAAGGTGAAAAAAATACATACAAACCAGCAACAGATAGATAGAAGCATTATAATCTTCAAAGCAGAGCAGAGAAACAATCAGGAATTGGTAGGAATACCAAACAAATTGCCTAGGTTTATGATGGAGCTAATATATGACAAATATTTTGTGACAGGCCTCCAAAGAGCACGCACCTGGTCTTTGCCCTTGTTTGGGTGTGCCACACCTCTTGCTCCTGGCTCCATGCTCACCGCTCCAAATGGCAAAGCTTGCCAATTTACATACCATCAGCTAGGCAGGTGCTTTCTCACTGGGCCTGATGCTGTGACTACTCATCTCAGTCCTGTGATCAGGATATAATTAAAATATATATAAAAATATAAAGAGTTAATAACAAGCTGTTGCATATAAACCAGTTTATAAAGAAAAAGCTGCTGGAGATTTAGTGTTTCTCTTACTAAAAGATATTCTTGAGTGTAAGTAGGGATGGGACTAAGCTCGGATTAAGGCTACATTCACTATGCTCTTTGTTAGAGCCACCAGAACCCAAGGTGGAACAGCTATCTAACACCACAAAAATATGATATTTGAATGTTTAGCAGAACACAAAGTCATCCATTCTGAAAGAGCAGGCTCTGACTTATAACAGAAAGGGTATTTCTGCAGCTGAGCACCTATGGTGTGCAGCTGAGCAGGCCGGGTCCCTCCCACTGAAAGACTTAGTGCTGTGCACTGCTGTAGTGCAGCAAAATTGAGACCGATGATCGTCCGCTAACTCCAATGATTTGGTGACAGCACACTTGAAATTTTTATTATCCGTTTTCTGGCACATTAACTAGACTGATTTACATCCGAAACAGCCACAGTGGTCAGAGAAGTCCCTCTCATTGTCATTATAAACAGTTGCACTGCATTCTTGCCCATTATTCCTTATGAAAGAAAACCACTACATTTGGATTATTATAAATCTTTTTCTGTTAAAGCATCTCTATGTGAGTCACTGTCTGTGGCACAAGAAATGCTGCAGCTCTACAAGCAACTCTACAAAACAATCTCCTTGGAAATAAGGCTCCTTAGTACTGGGAGAACATGACTGCAGAGCTCTATCCCACATATCTTTCCTGCCAAGCGGGCACGGGATAAGTGGCCTCAACCAATAGCATAGGAGCTCCTTCACTTTCCAGTAGGTGGTATTAAGCACATTCACCTTAGCAATGAAGCCTACAAGGAATTCAGTCTGTTCAGACGATTTGCAGGGAGGAAATGGAGACTGCAAACCTCAAGAGAAAAAAAAAAAATTATTAAATGCAGAAAGCACAAAAGCCCAGTCAGTAGCACAAGTGTCTCCAAGAGTTTCCTTAGTCAGGCCTAGTTTCTCTCAGTAGCTGCCATGTATGACACTGTCTTGTGTGTATGCTACTTTTCCACTGGATTGTGTACTGACTCAGAGAGATGAGGTGATGTAAACATTTTTCTAGAAGCTGTGTCCCAGTCTTTGGTCCCTGATGCCCTGGCCAGATAAATTGGCAGCTTCACCTCTTCATTTCTTCCCCATTCAATGTGGTGATCTTATTTACAATAATAGATCATATTCAGAGGATACATGCACTAAGTCTCATTCAGAAGTGATCAAAGAGCACTATGTGTCAACATTTTCTCTGATGAGGATGTGACACTGGAAAGGATTCCCTGCTGGTTTAGAGTCAAAAGTTCTACAAAGTAGAAAAACTTTTAATCTTTCCTAAACCATAATATACACACAGATTTTGTCTTCACTTTTTTTTTTTCCAATGAATTAAGAGATTCCAGGTAATGATTTCAAGAAGGTCATTGGCTTGCTAGAAACCCAAATCCTGAAAGGCACAATTGTGACTTCCAAAATAGGAAGCATTCCCTTCAAAAAGATCAACATATTTTTAAAATAATTTGTGCTCTGATAAGACTGGCTGGTAATGCAGGTGTTCTGTACCTTGCACTTTTACTGTCTTATTACTGATGCATCTATTGATAATTCATTATTTTCTTAATGCTTCAATTTGTAGAGGCCTCAAATCCCTCAGGCTTTCTAGAGGACAAAAAAAACGGAGCCTATATTTTTCACGTGATGAATTTCCGTGAGGACGCATGATATTAAAAATCTTCATTTGCTATAGTAAATCAAGTTTCACATTTTGGCATTAGCACAACAGCCCAAAATTTCAGGTTCTAGGCACCTCTTTCATTATCTTTTCTTAGAAGTGTATCTCCTTTCACTGACATAAAGCTGTTTCCTCATTTCCTCCATTCTATCCCAGTCAAGCTGCTGCACAAAATGGCCGTGAGATACCTCTGACTGCTTCTCAATGCTGTTTAAAAGGGTGCTCACCCTCTGTCTATTGTCATCACTCAGGGAATCTTTTTTCAACCCTCTCTGTTAGCAAAGAGAAAAGCAGGAAAATATAAACATACAAAGTACATATGGAGAGGAACACAGAAATTCTTTGAAAGAACCATATTCAGAGAGGGTTTCAGGCCATCATCGTGCACAAATATCCATACTTCCTTCTACTGAGCTCAATTTCTCTGATGAGTCCATATGACTTAGGGCTCAAGAGCTACTTGAAGGAAATTATTTCTCACCCCATTTGGGAACCATCCAATAAAGAGATATCTGCTTTAAATATAAATATAAATTGTATCCCTGTTGGGTCATCTCTAAAGCCTTTAGAGGATGGCATCTGTGCTGATGCACGAAAACTGTAGCACAGCTGACAGTTCTAACAGATCTTACGTGTTAGGAGTGGACACAAATTCCATAGCTCTGATGTTGAGCAGTTACATGCAGAGTAACAGAGGAGGTGTCTAAGGACCCTTGGAGGGATCCAATCAGAGAAGAGGAAGTAAGATGAGAGAGTTCTCCATTTCTGACTGTTGATTCCCATGAAGCTAGCTGGATAACTAGTTCATCAGATAACACGGCATTCCCCTCAACAAAAATACCACAGCTGCATTAGGTGAAATTCGTCTGACAGAATATCACTCACAACTCCCCTGCATTGAGGGTGCTTAGAACTGTGTGTAGGTGGCAGAATATTCCAAGTCCAGAAATGTCCAAAGCCAAAAGTCCTGAAGTCCCTGAGATTTTGTTCAAAAGTTGTTGTTTTCCATTGTCATCTCACCTTCTAAGCAATCAACCAGCACCATTTGCAGCTGTGACTTAACACTTGAAAAAGTGTCCACGTGATTTCATATTTCACATCCACTACATACAGCAGGAACACATTTTAATAACATCATTAAACTCTGTAAAATTCTCACGTAGTTGAAACAATTAAATTAATTAGACTGAAAGTTAATACAAATAACTTTACTGGGAAATAAGCTGTGCTGAGTTATTTGTTGGTTCCAAATTCCACAATTCCCATCACACACCAATTTTTCTGATCAAGATAATTTCCAACATAATTGGAGGGTGAAGAAATATGTGAAAATTATATTAATTGAAAGGCACTTTCAAAGGTAGTCAGTATTAATGAGTCCAACAAGAAAAACTATAGGCAGCTATAAAAGTAAAATAGCATGACAATTAACCCTTTGCTAAGGATGATAATTAGCAGGAACATCAGGCTTAGTATTAATGAAGTAGCATTTTTATTTCATTGAGATTAAATTTAACAAGGCAATTGGTCTAGGCTAGGGAAGAACAGTTGCTCAGTATCATCCAGAGCAACATGAAGAAGCAGATGCAAAATATTTCACTCAGGAAATAATAAGGAAGAAACCATTACCTGTGGAAATCCATGGCATGGGGATACCTCTGCACGTTTTAAAGGCATATGAATGATTAAGGAGGCAAAATCCTTGATCTTGTTATATTAAGTCACATGGACACTCTTAAAACTCCCAGCCTAAAATCTATTCTCTTCAAGGAGCACATAAATGCGCAATGTGGAGGTAAAATATGGAGAGTTCTCTTCATCCAGTGCAACCAGCAGACCAAAACTTTGCCATAGCATTCAAGCGATTCACATTACACAGTGCAGTCTGATGGAGGCCATCACACACCACTGCCCTTGGTCTCGCAATGACTGTTCAGCATCCTCATCTATGCAATGATTTTATATTCATGAGAACACAACTCTCTAAACTATCTGCATAATATCTTGATTCTTTGATAGAGACAAAAAAATCCTCTGGAGAAAAAGGAAATATTACACAAACCCTACTCCTCCTATTATATTATTGTTGCTCACTTCCCTGATGAGGTGGGAATGGATTTGAATTCTCTTTCTGGAGTGCAGAGAAGGAGGTTACATATACCTTGCTCATTGTTTCTGCAAAACCAACTACATGGCTTTAAGTCTAGATTTTTACACCCTGTGCCACACTGAAGAGCCCCAATTCTTACTGCATTGTGAAATGTTGGGCTTGACTTTTCCTCCCAAGCCTGTGTGCCTGGGTGGTGGGATTGCGCAATGGAAAGCAGAGACAGCATCCTTCACCCCCCTCTTCCATAAGAGCCACTCATTCTCCCACATGGGCATGCACCCATATGCACATAGGTGCCTGCAGAACAGGATGCATCTGGCATGAGGCTCTTGCCAAGCCTGCAGATGCACACCAGTGTTCAAAGCAAGTATGGTGCTTTGGACAGGGATTCTTCTTGCCTCATCTTGTCACTGGTTCAGTATTCAGCAGAGCTTTGAATTCTCTTTGCTCAGTGTCCTTATTCACTCACCATAAAGCATACACCAGGCCCTCATAGACACTGTCCTTCTTGTCAAGCTTTTGGGAAAATGATGAAAAAAGCAGTTCATTTAGACATATCAATAGGTTCTGGGGTACCAGGTGATATCTGGCCCAGTAGTTCTTAGCCTGTCTCCTTTGGTACCTTGATTCTCTTCCACAAGCGCTGTACCTTTGGCAGTTGCCAAGGTACCTTTATTTCTAAACACTAAATATTATTTTCAAGTATCAAATATATCAAATATAGCCTCCCACTCTCTAAATCCCACCTATACTAAGATAAAGTTTCTCTTCATAAATTTTCAGAAGACCTGAGTATCTGTAATCTTCAGGAAACCAACATCAGTTTCTAGAGCTCTGAGATCAACTTTCTCCTTCAGCCCAACAACAACAGATTTTTCTCAAGCATTTTCAGATGGTTACAATACTCCTGATGTCCTTGTGATTATCAGACAACTTTGAATAAAGAGAAATGCTGTATGTATGGGTCTACTACAAGTACTGGCAGATACTTCTCACAATCAGCTCTCTGAAAATCCTCCCTATTTTTTCAGTCCAGAAAATTGTACTTGTCATTACACGAAGTGATTACTAAAATCTATAAAGTCTGAGAAATTGGTTATCTCCAGCAGTTAACAGACATGACTGTCTATTAATGCAAGATAATATGCTAATAAATTGCCCAGTTGTTAGAAAATATGTTGTATTTGATGAGAAATGTCAGGAAGGCAGGGTGCCCAAAAACCTGCTGGCATTGCCATTCACATTTTCACTGTCTGTGGTAGTGAATATGGGTAAGTGGTTGCTTCTAACAGCAAATTGCTGTCAGAGCCCATTAGCCCACACAACAACAGAACTGCACTCTGTGATTAGTTAAATAAAAGCAGGAGTTCAAAGTAAAACCAGAAGTTTTCTCTTTACCAACCTATTGCTGCCCATGGGTTAAAACTTCATATATGACCTCCTCTGTCCATGAGATTTGTTGGCTTAACAGAAGAGCTAGTTTTTCCAGAAAGTCCAGCAGTTCCTATGTATTAAGCAAGAGCCAAAACAAGGCCTTTGGGGCTCTGTCCTCTCATTCACCGAGCCTCTGAAAGGTCTAAAAGATAATAAGGAGTCCCAGATAAGGGGAGGAAGGAAGAGACAAGTATTTAGGCTAAAAAGTCCCAAATCATTTTTATATCCCAAAAGAAAAAATTTCCTGCCCAGCTTGCCCCCCAAAACTAGCAAAATGTGCTTCAACAGAATTTCATTATTTTTATACTTCATCCCCTTCCTTCATTTTTTTTTGCACTCCTATTTGCAATTGAATGCAACAGATGAAACAGCATTCACACTTTCTTTCCTTGCTTTCTTATCACTTTTCTATACTCCTTTTTGATAGTACAGCTTTTCAAAGGTTGAAGTCTTGAAATGCCACTGAGAAAGGAAAAAAGTATAAACAAAAGGGAAACCACATAGTTGTTTGCTTCCACTAGCAAAATGTAGGAAAGAAGGACAATAGGGAGGAAGATAAAAGAATTGTACATCACTAATCCAACACATCTAGTTTTAAAAACTAAATGGAAGGCATGGATGGAGAAGAAAGATAAAAGTCTGAGGAAAGTTTTGCAAATATACTTTAAAGACTTGTGGCCACTTTTGAGATTCTAAAGACAGTAACAGCTCTGGACCCAGTCAATAACAAGGTAGGGCTCTGGAAAGGTGCAACCAGGTAACACTCACACAGTAGCAAACCTAGCTGAGCACTCCCAACTTGCCAGTTATCTGGCAGTTACCTATGCCAGTTATCCCTGGTACTAGCAGTGGTAATGCTCCATCTTTAGAGCTACTACCAAGGACTGGTAAGCAGAAAGGCTCTGGCTTATACTTACTCTTATGGAGACCAAGCTCACTGCTAAATCTTGTCTACCACTCTGGGGGGGTGCAGAAAGTAGGAGTCTGCCCCAGTGGCATGGAGCAGACAGGACAGGGGACCCTAAACCAACCAGTGAGGTATTCCATCCTGTGTACCTCACATTCGGTATAAAGCTGAGGGATCACAGGGCTCGGTCTCTCTTCTTCAATGGCCAGCATCTGAGGAGGACTCTGTCCATTCTGCCTTGGATGCTGATCCGTGTGTTCTGGAATCCAGTTCCAGCATCCAGCTGCTGAATCTGGTTCCCATCTGCTACTGCATCCAGTCTGGGACTTCCCCAGCGGCTGCCCACAGCATCAGTGGTGACGGTGATACCCTCGGGGGGGTGGGTTTGATATTGGGCTTGTATAGATTTGTCTGTGTTTCATTTTATTATTATTACTGTCATTAAAGCTGTTTTGGCTTTCTTTTCCAAACCATAAGTCTCCCTCCCTTATACCTTTTCTCTTCCCCATTGGGAAGAGAAAGGTGTTAATAGAGAGCATCTGTAATTTATCTAGTGGACAGCCCTGACGCTAAACCTTGACAAGTATGTTTATCAATAAATGTGCAATGCTATACAATGAAAATATGGGCCTGAATTGGGACAGTTTAATTGAAACTAAAAAACTGCTCAACCTAATTACACCCTAAAAATAAACAAGTCAGCATTTCCCAGTTTAAGTCTGAAAAGTACCAGTTTCAGACTAATTAATTTAGGAGACATTGATAATGAATCTTAATATTTCCTAAGGAATAATGAATGGCTTGTAATTTAATTTTTATTTAGCTCTTACCAAGTCCTATGCTAATTAAATCCAGGCATCAATAGCAATTCCTCCAAAGTAAGACCTGAAAATGTACATAATATACTAAAAATAAGCAAATGCCATTGTGTTGCTCTGAAAACAAGACAAACCAGGAGCACAGAGAACTAAGAAATTGAGTAGTAGTGGGAATTTCTGTATCCCTGTCTTTCTCAAGTATTTTGTTCAATATTTTATAATGCCTGCTGCATTTTGCCTCTATTTCACACCAACAAATCTTCCTTGTCTAAGCATTAAGGGTTGGCAGCCAAAGTGCCTCCTTTGAGCAAAGGGCTTGTGAAAGAACATTTCCTCTGGGGTTCAGATAAAATAAAAGATAGGGAGGGGCCAGAGAGGATCACCAGACAGAAGAACTGTCTCCAAGGGTTTAAGGGACTCGTTCCTGTTATAGGATAGAGTTTCTGGTGCCGCATGCTCCTCTCTCCATGCTGACAGACCTTGCTCCTGCTGTGCCAGGAGTCAGTGACAAAACTCCAGCTGACTGTATGGGGAAGGCAGCAGCAGACTCAGCAAGAGCAGGATCTTAGGTGTGTGAACGTCAGGTTTTAGGTGCATGCCTGAGAAGGTTTAATAGATGGATGACATCGTAAACAAACTTGGAGAGAAAGACTGTTGAATCTTCCTCTGCTTCCCTTGCAATACATGACATATGTCTTCTTATCTGTTTTAGGATAGTAACTAGGAATCTCAATCAAGCTGAATCTCCAGGATTGATTAAAGAGAGGAAAATTAGAGAAGAAACCAGGCTTTACTTCAGATTCATGCTACTATATGTTCTTCAGGTTGATCTCCTGTGATAACTCACCAAAAAGCCAGAGGCCTAGGGACATCAACAATGCTGCTAAGGTCCAGGCCTATTTCAGAATGTGAAGAGCAACATCCCCCGGTGAGACCAAGTGAAGTATAGCACAGGGAACTGGCCAAGATAACAGATTTTATTTGGATGCATGGAAGTCCCTCCAAATAACTAATCACGTAAAAGGACAAAATCACATAATATTCTTTCTTAATACTCCACTGAAACAGTTTTTAAGAGACACAAAGAAGGCCAAGATTCTGGCCAGCATCTATCTACAGGCTGTAGCAACCCATTAATACCTATGATCTGGACATCAAAGCAGAGAACAAGGACAGAGACACCCCAAGCTTTGTTTCTGTTCTCTCAAACAGCAGCATGCATTGTCCCTGCTCCATGCCTGCAGCTAACTAGTTCCCAAATGGGAGTCAACAGACCACCCTGGAGACCAAGCGGCCTAGTCCCGCACTGTCTCATTACTAATTCTCATGTATTTCAGTCATTTAACATCAGTCATGATTTGACTTTAAGCTGTTCTCACATTGTTACTCATCTTAAAAATTCTGATGCTACTCAGCTGGTTTCTAATCAGCCAGTGGGAGTGCAAAGGCCTCTTTGCATGTTATGGACCAGGTCACAGTGGAAAAGCATAAATTCCAAGAAATTAATGCAATAACACACTT
>NW_008584603.1:0-12802 GCF_000691845.1 Merops nubicus | reverse complement strand
AGCAGGAAACACTGCCTTGCACACATTCTACAAGCCAAATATTTTATACTCTTGCAGAGTTCCTGTGGGCTTCATGATTATGTCTTGGAGTGTCTTGGAGAGGCAAAATGCCGGTGATCACTTGATTTGCTCTTTCCTGCCTTTGTGAAAGGTAACTCCTCTGCAGTCCTCCCAGTGCAGTGCCATGTCAGGTAGAGACTGGGAGCCTGATGGAAGCCATCATCCTCGCACAAAGGAAGGTGCTGCAGGCATACACACCTCACTCACGTGAGGGGCAGCAGCTCCCAGTTCCCAGTGACCACCAGACTGCAATCCCCAATCCTAACACTTGAACAGATTTCCAAGAACAGAGTATCACTGTACAACCAGTTTGTAAAAGGCACAGAATTACAAAGAGTTTGTAGGAATATTCTCCTCTGAATACCAGCCATTCTTGGTACATAAAAACCAAAAATAATGGTACAGTGCATGAACACATGCAAATGAAGAGGAGAGTCCCTGCTCACTGTTCAGTGTGCCTCTGCTCTGTGCATACAAAGAACATACAAACTCTCAGATGAACACACTTGGTCTTTAACATTGGCATAGGAGTAGAGAGCTCCTCTTCAGAAATATCTAGTGGTTTTAGCCTGCTTTTTACCTTTTAGCTATATATTTTCTTGGCTTTTTATTTTTAAAGTAAGTTCCAAGAGCTTCAGCAATCTTCTATGTTTGAATTTTATTTTGCTTTGTTCTGAATGCCAGTGCCTTTTAGGAATTTCTCCTGCCTGATTTTTCTATGCACATGTCTGTTCGTTCAGTTGGCTTGGTATGAGGTTGTTGGCAGTTGGGGCTTTTTTTATTTAGCATCATTAGGTTTTATGATTGCTACAAGTTCTACATAGCAAAACATTCAGCCTGATATTAAAATGGGCAGAACAATATCCTTGAATTAATACTGGCTCTAGAAGTGACCATGAAGGCATCATGAAGAAAGTCTAATGAAAGGAAGATATTCTTCCAGTGCCGACCTTTCTATCACATTTTGTCTTCTGAAACAAGAAAAGTTTCTGGCCCTTTCCAATGCCACATCATCTGGTAAATGAATACATGCATGCACCACATTCACACATGCTCACAAGCTCATTAAAAAACAATTAAAAAATAAAAAAATCACCTTTGTGTCCAAACACCAGGCACTCACTCAAAAGATAAGAATCAACTCAAGATGACAATAAAAGCAAAAAAGCAGATATCAAAGCAGCAACTGTTCACAAAAGGCAGCTCTGATACAGCTTTCTGGTTTGCACACCTTTGCCAGCATATAAGACCGCTTCCTCAGCAGCTGCAGGTTAAGGGTTTGAAGTCATAGGCACTCCAAATATGCCTGTTCAGGGGGCTCTGTAGACCTACTTTGCTCCTGGAACGTTCATTCAGACGATGTGTGATGAATGTGGCACAAATCTGTATGCAGAGCCATGCTGCAGTGGGGAGGACAGAGCACTATGTCGCTCCCCAAGGGATGCCATGGGAAGAATGTTCACCCACAGCTGCTGGTGTAGCGGCACCACAGCTCTCGTCCTTTACCACGACCACGTGCCAGATGTAGCTGGACAGCAGAGCACAGAACATCTGCTGTACAGTGTCAAAGGCAAGGAGGAAGAGAGGCCATGGGAGCTATGCAGCAACTATTTGAAGTACGGATGCAGCATTCACGCAGAATGAATGAAATGCAAAGCACACGTCAAGGACATGACACTTGCTAAGACAGACCTAATAAGAGTGAAAAAGGCCAGCTGAAAGCTATTCTAACCCCTACAGACATAGAAAGGGTGTGGGGAGCATGTTGCAGCAACTCATCCCACGAACATTGTCACAGAAGCAAAAAGAATTCATTAACAACATTTTAAAATATTTTAAAGGATATTTAGGAAGGAATTTTAAGATTTTTAATAGTTTTTGTAAAAAAATGAAGTGGTCAGCCCTCTTTTAAATTGTGAGGAAGGAGCTGTAACCACAGGCAGTATCATACATATTTCTGTGACACTGCAGAATATTCAGATATAGGAAGCACAAAAGGGTTACAGCTTTCGGTCCCCTCTGGACACATACCTTGTGCTGTGGCGTTTCTGGGCTTGAGGCAGGGTTGCTCCATAGACCTTGATAGACTAAATGCCTATTACAGAGTTGTGCAGGACTGGATTCGCTGACCCTGGTGATACATTTCTATTCTATGCCTCTGCTCCCTCATGCAGGGTTTATGAAGAACAAATTGAACATCTACAATGATTGCATAGAGGAGGATTTTGGAAAAGGTAGAACAGGATTTGTCCTGTCTGGCCATCAGATTAAACATGCTTCTGGTAATTTACCTAAATATCAACAGCATAACTTTTGTATTTCTGATTATTCTGAGTTTTATAATCAAGGTCAGGATTAATACAAAACAAGAATGTAATATATGTCTTCAGGTTTCTTTGGGTGGGTTTTTTGGGTATCTTTTTAATGTCAGAGTGCTCTATTTATCATATCCTAATATCTCATAAATAATTGTATACACTGCACTGTAAACCCTAAAGGGAAATTCAGCTGCTATAATGAAAGTAATAAAAACCTCATGTTCAGAAAATCAACCCATCCATATATACTTCTTTCATCATAAAAATATCCCAGCCACTTTCCAATTTGTTTTAATAACAAACTTCTATTCAGAGAACAAAAGGGTTGTATATTACACAATATAAATAAAAATAGCCACACAGAGAACTCTCTTTTCCCCTTAGACTGACTGAGCTATTCAAATGTTTGCCAGCAAGTTCAAAAATGCTTCTTACAAAAGCGATTAAAAGCAATGCCACAAATAGTCATTTGAGTCCAGCCTCTTATACCCTAAGCATTTTTTGCATGGACAATCATACTTAAAATAAATGTTCCTGTGTACACCCTCTGTTTTGCACTCTCCCACAATATTTTACTCTTAATGCATCCATCTCTTCCAAAAACAAAAATGTACTTCCATGGTGGGCCTATCTGTCAGATTTTGTTACTTGCTTCTCTTCAGTAATTCTTATTGTCATTGTTATTCTTACTGTCCAAGATGGCACTGGGAAAATTACCCAAGCCCAAAGTCCCTGAAAGGTCTTTCTATTAAACTGTAACAGGAAACCATAGATAGATTTCAGGTCTCCACTCAGGCAAGCTCTAGGACTGCCCCAACCTGCATTTCTCTCCAGCTCTGCTCTGAGCCTGCCTGCCCAAGGCTACTGACACAACCTGCCCACAGGATACAGCCATACAACTGGGTGCCACATGCTGAACTCAGCAACTGGTTTGGGGTCTTCTGCTTTTTCCTTAAAAAAATAAAATAAATTTCCAAAGAGACAGAATTCTTTTAAGTATAATACTATAAAGTGTTCTTAAGAAGCTCTCCCATTAACATGACTATTCCATTCTATCTAGCATGCTCTTCACAATTCCCTTGCTACAGAGCAGCACAGATTCTACTAATGAGCTACATTTAACCTTAATGTACTATTTTTATGAGCCAAGCTTATATCATTATGTCAGGTTGCTAAACACAGTTAGAGCAATTTCATAGCTGGAGAAACTGAAGCACTGAAAAGCAATGCAACCCATCACAAAGCAGGATCCTGCTGGAAAGACTGGAATCTTCGTTTTTTCACTCTACCCTCCTGCACTCCTATACGTAACACAGGAGAAAAAAACTAGTGCCAGTATAAGAACAAGAAGAATTTAATCTTATTTCAGCCTTGTCTCAAGAACATAGGAAATGTGAAAGTCCTATACTAGGCAGACTGGAAAACTGCAACTGACAAAATTAATTCCAGGTATCGGGCACCACAAATAAAAATGCTCTCATACACCTAATTCTTTTATTCAAACTCATTGATTTATTGTTATAAATCTACATGTAATTAATTCAACTTCTAGTTGTGCTGCCAACTCCAGAAGATCTAAAACAGGATTCAGATCCAGAGGAAAACAAAGGGTTTTTTAGTCATATTTTCCAGCCTGTTCTGGGTTTTGGATGCCTCCTACTTCCCACAATTCTTGAGATTCACAGGTTCAAAAATCAACTTTCCATGCATGTACAAGTGAAGAAAAAGACAGATCCTGTGATCACTCACCTCACTGCATCCCCCTTCCATATAGGATAGATAGCAAAATTATTGAAGCTCATTCTCTGACTGTAATATCACAGGGATCCTTTTCCTTTGAAAAACTATTTAGTAAGCAACTCCTGCTCCTAAAGTTGTTCCATTACCCTCCTGCTTACAAAATTTTAAACCTACATGAATAGCACAGAAACAAAAGTATTTTCTTCATTACTGGTTAAATACTGATATTTCACACAAATTTAGTCTTTCTTACCTATGTGTAACTGCTTTGTAATTTAGAGGCTGTGAAGTCTCCCCTATCAGGTGCCACTGTATCCAGGGAGCTTCCAGCAGCACTGACACTCAGGCTACACACTAACAGCTACAAAAACCTGCCAGCTGTAACCATGATACTGTCAGCTCTCCACAGGGGCAGAGGGATCGACCACATGTCATCTAGAGCCTTACTCCAGCTCCGCTGTGCTACTATTTCTGTGATTGACCGAAAGTTTAATTTTAAAGCAGGCTGATGAAACACAACCCGTATGCTTAGTGGTGTGTAGCCAAGCAATTGCTATCTTGCAGGCTTGATGGAGCCTATTGGCTTTGGTGCCCAGTGTGGTGTAAAAGCCGGAACGAGGCATGAATAGATGGATGGTTCTCTACAGTTAGGGTAACATCCATTTATCCAGTCTTTATAGACTTCACATCACAAACATAAAGCAGAGGGGGAAACTCAATTATATTGGCAGATCCACAAATGTTTTGGACAAGGAGAGCTAGTGCAGTAAACATCTCCTTTATTGCATGGTACAGCTGCATCTGTCCAAACCTCTCATGCAGTCAAATCAGAGCACAACATACCCCAGAGGGCTGCAGTATATATTATCAGAGGGACACAGGACAGTGTTACAGTGCAGACTACCTCCACCACCATTTACTTCCTGAAGACAGAGAAGAGACTGTTTTTAGAACCAACAGAATATGGTTGAAATGGCCAAGCCAAACAATAGATTCATAGTGGTAAGAGCAGATTTTTAGACATGACATATGAAAGAAGCATTTATGATCACTCATTAAAGAAAAAAATGTAGCACCCCAGGAATACATGTGAATATATTCCATAGCTCACCCTCAGCCAACAGTTCCCATTCTGTTAAAGAATAAAGCTCTTCTAAGACTGTTAATAAACAACTAACTTCTTTGATCTGTTATTTTGATTCAGGAACAAAGAGCTTCTAAGCAGCATAACAAATTAGTTCACCCATATTACAGTATGTCAGACACAATGTTACTCTGAATACTTTTCATCTCCCAGCTCTGTTTAATACATGCAGCACCATCCACATCTTTTCTGAGCAATCACATACAGGCGTTGACCTCTCTGCATAGTCTGGAACAGATACTGTGAAGCTGCAAGTTCCAATTAATGCAATAAACCCCACATTTTCCATTTCTTTTATTTTTAGATTCAGCCAAGTCCATTATATTGCCTTAAATTCAAGGCAAGGTATTTTGTTTAGTTTTCATCTTTACTTGAACTCAGTCCAAAACTCTTCTGTTTTCTCCAAGATGCTCCTGTGTTAGTAAGTACGATACCTTCATCCATACAGCAGAAAGCAACAGGTAATGCACTCAATATTGAACTTGTAATGCACTAAATGTTGAACCTGTAATGCACACAGCTCAGGTATACTGACATCAAGTGCTGCCAGAGCCTGCAGGAGCCATGAGCATCTGGATTCTAGTGGCAATAATTTCTAACAGTAGAAACCTTCTTAGCATTGTATCTCATTATTTTAATACTTTGCATGAAGCATTATATCCATTTAGATAGAGGATGACATCGTTCATTAACAGCCTCAAGACAAAAAGCCCTTAACGTCCCATTACTCTGGAGAGAGTTGTATCCCATCACTAAACTTAAGAGCCACTTACAAAGCATTCAGCACCTTTTATTTTTCTTGTAGACACTTTCAGTGAATTTAGTTCTTACTTCTGCTTACAGCAAGGATAACACATTAGACACTTCCATTCTTATAAGCTGTCATGGCAGAGGAGTCATTAATTTACTGGGGTATAAGAATATTTTACCTCCCCTCCTCCATTCCTTTGTCTCATTTTTGCTCCTTGAGCAGACTTAGAGAATCTATGAAGTCTTCAATTTAAGCTTTGGTTTTTGAATGAAAGCTGTCCTCCTATTCCAAATAGAAAAATTTCAAGAAAAGACACTAGTACTTCTTAAGGATTTGAAAAATAAAACTTTTGCAGCCTTGTGCTTCCTTTGTGCCAACCTACACTCAAAATCAAATGATCAGACACAAATTCATGTTTCCTTGTGCCACTGGGTAGCTATTCTAACACCAGAGACAGTTTGAGAAAAGGTAAGCACTGAAAGAAAAATGAAAATAAAAACTGAACAAACTCCAACTTTAATACATTTTACTGCACTAACTGGCAAGAAGAAACAGTTGGCAGATAAGAAGCACAAAAATTCCTTTTCCCCTCTACAGACCACTATGCTTTAAAATGTATGTGCACCAGTTGTTTCATTTTCTAATCTTGTTCTAACTCCATTTTCTGACAGCGTCCTGAAGAGCTGATTCCTCCACTTTCATTGTGAAACATCTTACATTGTGATTATTTCTGATCAAAGTTAGAAAAATTATTTGCAAAGTGATCACTAGCCTGATTCTGAGTGACAAAGCCCAGCCAGTACCTTGCCAAGATCTTTAGAGAGAAAAAAAAAGTTATTTGGGCAAATATCTCTGCTTTTGTTGCATTTTTTTATTGTTGGTGACTTTTTGGTTTTGTTTTTGTTTTAAAAAAATAAAACCCTCTGAGAAGCACAGAATCAAAAAGGGAAAGAAAGCATAAATATCCAGCTCTCAGTGCAAGCTAGAATGATTTAGACGACAGACCTGCACGCTGACTGCAGATGTTCTCGGGCACTTTTACTAACCCACCATCTTTTCCTCTTCCCACTCCGCTACATGGCTACGGGTTGAATGACTCCTCTCACACACAGAGACACTCTTATTGGGACTGAGACTGCTGTCACTGTAACCTGCTGAACTCAACACAATACAGACACTCTTTTTCCTAACTTTGTGTCCCTTGCACCAAATGTGCCTCCTCTACCCTTCTATCACCACCCATACTACCTTAATGCCTGAGGCACTTTCTGCAGCCATTCCCATGTGCTCCTTGCCATTTGTTCACATAGCATAAAAAAACTTCAATAAAAGACAAACTTGAAATTTAAAGTCCTAATAAAAGTTTATTTCATTATCAGTAGCAATAACTACTGTATTTTCAGCTTCCCAGTACATTACAGACTTCCTTACTCATTAACTCATAAAATAGACAAACTCCTTTGAGTTCAGGCACAGTCATAAACTGTAGAGCTCCCCCATCACTGCCACACTATGTAACTTGAATTCTGCTCTCTTCGTTCAAAGCGGCTTCCTCATTATCTGCTTCTGACACTTTTTTGCCTCAGTTCTAATCTGCTTTGTTCCTCTCCCATCAATTCCTTTTTCTGAGCTACCTCCCACTTTTCTAGACACCATATTCACTGTACAGGTATGCTCTGATGACAGGGGCTGAAAATGGGATGTGTACCAATATCACCAAAAATACTCTGCATTTGCTGAAGCCTTACTTCTCAAGCTAAGCATTACCTGAAATAGGAAAACATGGACTTCTAATAATTCTGTCCTCCTTGACAGATAAAAAAGCCTTGAAGAACTGTGCAGGGGAGTATAAGGAAAGAGAGCAGGACTGACTTGAGGTTGAGGGGAAAGCAGTTCAAGTCCCTGTTGGATGGACTGTTCTTCCAGAAGTTGTGCATGAATGACTGTAAAATGTCAGAAGGAACATAACACCACAGGTTACAAACAGCAAAGCTCGGTTAGTTGAGAATGGAAATCTTCCTTATTATTGTATTTATTTAAATTATTGTACAAACATTAAAGAAAAGGGAAGTAGCAAAGAGGCAGGAGGAAAAAACAACTGGCTAACAAGCAGTAAGACAGAGTTCTTGAGTGTAATATTCAGTTACCCTCATCAGAATATTGAAGGTCTACGAAGCTCCCGATCTATTTTACTCCATTGCTATCTGTCTACTTTTTATGACCCCGCCAAAGTCAAAGAATCACTCCAATTTTTTAAAATTACAGCTATTGATTTCTCTTTTTCCTGCCCTTGTAGGAAAAATATGTCTTACGAAGGGTTTCTCTGGTTGGTTTGGGCTTTGTTATTTTTGAAAGACGACTTCTCATTCTTCCCTCGCCTTTGTTCCTCTCTGTATTCCAAAGAGACTGGCACTGAAACCAAGAAAGAGACTCTGACAGCCCTGGTCTTTCTAAGGTCAAACACTACAGTAAAGAACACCCTCTGTGGTTTCCTTACTCTGCTGGAAAAAGGGCACACACAAAGCTCACATGCTCTTTGCAAAGACAGTGCACACAACTGAATCCCCACAGCCACATCAGACAAAATTTATTTGGACAGTAGGAATCACATTATGACCCTAAAGAAATAGGAATCATCTGGGAATTAAACCCAATCCTCTGTATCACAACAAACAAATGAAATCACACTGTACTACCAGCCTCATCACCTAAGTACAGCTTTTACGTATTCTCTAGTGATTGGTAAGAATGGAAGAATGGTCCCATGGAAGAAGCTATTCAGCCTTCTCAGGGCTCATCTAAGGGACACAGCATTTACAAATATTAACACACTTTCTCTGTTCAGTGGAAGTGTAGATCACAGACAAAGAAAGGCTGGTTTCTGTGTGTAACCAGAACTCATTTTGGTAGGCTTTATCTTTTCCACTTTCCCAGCTTAATTAACATAGCCTGATTTCAAACTATTTTTAACAAGTCACTTATCTTCAAAGGGCAAGCACTTTTTCAAGAATGTCACTCATCTAAATTATCCGTCATTTTGTAGTTTCCTGCCTAGCACAGAAATAAAATCTACAGCTGAATTAAGTCAGACTGTCTCATAAGGGCTTGCTGTAACAGCAATGTGCTGAAACTTGAAGATCACTGAAGGCTGCGGTCTCCAGCACTAGCTTTAGTTTCCGCAAGAATTACCCAGAGTACACAAGGATACTGAGGATACTGGGACCAGAATTTAACTTTTGTTGGATATACATAAAGTTGGAAGGATTCTAATACTATCAGTGAAATTATTTTGCATTTACAATGTTACAGTTGAAATAAAAACTTAGCAAAGTTAAGAAAATCCTTTTTTTTTTTTTTGTTAATGGGTTAAGCGGGGGAATCTGAGAACACTTAGATGGCCAATCCTGTGTTTTTGTTCAGTTGCTCTGAACATTAAATGGAAAGAATGTCTAATTTCTCAAACTCAGGCTCTCCTGTCAGTGCAAAACCACCAGCAGCAGCCCCGGTTTCTTTCTTGCTTGGCTGATGATTACTGATGTTGACACTCGCTGGTACTCTGCGTTGTGAATAATTCAGGGATGCTGAGTTGTTCAGTGGCAAACTCTGGAGGGTAAAACGAGATCTGACATTTCAGCCTCCCTGTTTGTGCTGCAAAGTAGAATTAGTAAGTAGGATCTCTCTGTTAAGCATCAGGATTACTAAGAAGAGATCTGAAACAAAATGCCCTCACAAACACCCCAAAGGTTTTGCCTGACTCCAGCTGAAAGGAACATGGCAAAGAGGGTTTTTGCCCACCATTATTCAGGAACTTAAAGTTATTACCTGATTGCTGTACATTAAGCATTTGACTAACATCTAGAACCACGCTGTTTGCTTCCAAGCCACACAACTAGGAAGAAAGTAAATTTCTTCTCTGGAAAAGAAGGAACTGAAGGTCACAGCAGCTTTTTGCTAGATCCAGATATGTCACTACAGAAGGGAATGGTTACAATGTTCTGCTCCACCCTTTGCTGGAGGCAAAAACATCTACAGATCTGTCAGCTGAGCCCTTCAACACTTCTTAATTTGTCCAACAAAATCACTTACATTATCTTGAGCCATAATTTGACTTGACCTGAATGATTTTACCTGAATTAGCAAACTAGAGCGTACTTTCAGCACCTTCTTTAGAGGAGGCGGACAGAGTGAGCTTAAGCTCCAAAATGGATATTGTCTCCTCAGGCTGAGAGCATTTGGAGAGAAGGAATCTTGGGTTCCACCTAATATGGCTGTGGGGAACCGGTTGTGTGTACCAGTACAGCATCCTGACTCCATCCTACATTGGGCTTTTTTTCCATTAAAGTTAAGAAAGCCCTAGAGTGTGTTCTTTACAGTGTTACTTGACCTAAAGAAATATCAGCAGAAATGCTAGGAATGACAAAGCACAGCTGATGGCAGTAACTTCTTTCGCAGACATAGCTGGACCCAGAAAACGATGTCTATGAAAGGCCTGGAGCCAAACACCAAGAGCCTGTAGCCCAGCTTGAGAGACTGCGGTCAGGCTACAGGTAGAATTTTTTCTGGGGCAGAGCTACAAGTCTTAGGACTTTTGTAACATGAAGGGCTTTTACAAAGAAAAGATTGACATGAACTAAGCCACAGTCAAAGAAAGTCTGTCCAGCTACGGACTGCTAATACTGATCACCCACGTGAAGACCCTGGCCCTCTGAGTCTCAAGCATTAAGGGGTTTTCCTTATTTCAGTAATATTTATGTTGACTTCTCATTTTTGAGGAGAAGGATTTGCAGACTGTGGTCATCAAAACAGACTTTAATGAAAAAATGCAAATCCCCGTGGTGCCCTGGGTTTTGACATGACACAACTGTTGCTCCCCATGATTTGCATATCAAAGACACCAAGTTTCTCTTTTCTCTAAGCCTAATGGGAAGGCTTCCAATACACTTGAGGCACACCAGATTCATCCAGCCTGACTAAGAGGCAAAAGGAAGAAGACATTTGTACTCCTAGGTTTTCTATAGCACAAGAGAGGATAAACAGTGTAGTAATAAGCATTTAGTTTCTTTAAATCAAAAATAAAAAGGAATGCTAGTAAAGAGCATAAGCTTTACTAAATCAAAATGAGGTTCTATAAACCTCAAAGTGCACCTGTGATTAGCAAGCACCAGTAATAGCTCACTGTTAAAGACCATTAAAACTTTCCCTGAAGAGCATCAATTTATCTGCACCAAACAATTCTCTACAGCATTCGAAACTCAGTATCATGTATAAGACCAAGAATTTTTAAACGAATCAGGTACCAGCCATTAAGTTGACAATTCTTTACTGCCTCAGAGACAAATAGAGTCACAGACAGAAAAAAGATCTAGCATCAATAATGACAAATAAACGAGATATATAACCTGCATCCAGTTTTCGGATTTTTGAGTTAGCTGAATTACTAGATAATTGTGGAGAGAGTGTAAAACAGTTTTGGAAACTCTGGGCAAAAAGCAAGCACAACTGTATCTTAACTTTTTTTCTCCCATGTACACACATGGTCCCCATTTATGTGTTTATTACCATCTATTCCAAAGCTGGAAAAACTCCAGGAAATGCCCTGTACTGTCATGCTGCCAGGTACGGCTGAAACCTTGAAGCCAATCACTTGGCTGAGCAACCCTCAAGGAAGCCCTAGCCATGGATCAGCACTGCTCACCTGGGCAGTGGGGCTGATGCACTGCAAGCCTTCTTGTACCTACTGAGGACTCCCATCCTTTTCTTCACTAAAGTTTCCATACATATTTCAAATAGATAAGGAAAAAAAGAAGTAGAGGTTAGCTGAAAAATGGCATTACCCAGTCCTCTTACCTCTTGAGGTGATAGGGTGTTAAATTTCCATGCCCAGTAGGGAACCAGCACACCTTGTTGCACAGGTGGAATCTTTTTTCAGGTTGAAAAAAAATTAATTTGGGTCTTTCTGACAAGTAAATATTTCATGACAAACAACATATGCAGAAAATACCCCATACCACAGACTCAGCCAGGCAGATTTTTAATTTTCCATGTTAAAATTGAAAACAATGTTTCCTTTTCTATTTTTTGCTCTGACATAGTAAAGCCAGTGACCTGAAAGTCAACTCAGTTGTTTTTTTTCCCACTTCAGTTCTGACCTGTTCTGTGCTCCTGGTAGACCCACAAATGGCACTGGGACTAAAGGCTCACAAGAAGTGAGGAGATCAAGGAGCAGGGATCAAGTATTATTCCTGTAGCTGCAGGAGTACTGAGCTGACAAAAATCATTTTCAAGACCTTTCCTGACCCAGATTCAGCCCTGGTTCTGTCAGCATCTGACAGCCTAGATTTAGGGAATGAGACTGTCATGACAAAAAAGCCTCTCAGAGGCTTATTTTGGACAGTGAAACCCTCAAGCAGCCTTTACAACACAGCAATAATACATGAAATGTTTATATTTTTAAAATAAATGATGTTTTTCTGCTATGAGTCAGATTTCACATCAGAAACAAGCCAATGCTATGTAGAGGCAGAGGTGGGCAGGAGCTGCAGCACATCCTCCTGCAGAAGTGCAAAAAGGTAGAGCAAGGAGAGACCTACCATCGGCCCTGAACACCACTCCACGAGTCCACTGCTAAGCTTCGTTAGAGCTCATCTGACACAAGGGATTTGTACTCACTTAATGTATAATAAACTGCACAAAGATATTTTATTCTTCATGGACTGTACCTGGAGTACATAGAAGTAACAAATAAATGTTGATGTAAAAAATAATGGTTGAAAGGTAGGAGTCAGAGAG
>NW_008584602.1:0-49721 GCF_000691845.1 Merops nubicus | reverse complement strand
TTTTTTTTTTTTGCCGAGCCGTTAAAACACGTGAGAGGGGAGAAAATAAACCCCCCAAAGATAATTTGATTGCTTTTAATTTGAGCGTTTTCTCGAGGCGTTTGTGTCGGGGCTAGTGCAACTTGAAACGTTTTCTGCAGTGACTTTGGCACAAGGTTAGTAAGTATTGTTTTAAAGCAGGACTCCCCTTGTGCTATTTCTGGCAGAGAGCAGGACCTGCATTCCAAAAGAGGTTTGATTCTAGTATTTTTACAGAAGAAGGTGTTTTTAGAGAGTGGCAGGAGAAGTTTAATGTGGGGTTCTCTGCACGTTGTTATCGCCGCAAGATTTTCTGGGTGGGTTTAAAATATATCTCTAGTACTCCAGCTGAGTGCACTGAGGATGTATGAAACTGATAAGAGAGGTATTCTTTAAAGACATTGGTGCTTTTTTTATGCTGCTTTCTTCATTAACCAGCTCTAGATCAAGTGTGCTGATGAGTATCTTGACTCTCCCAAGTTTCACTTTTACCATCAAAGGTCATATTTGACAGTGAGTTAAAAGCTCCTATTATATAAGTTTAGAACAAATAGTTGTAAGGTGACTTCATTGTTAGTCTGGCTTGGAGCTTCCTTTATTTGTAAGTGTTGTCATTTTATTTTAATTAAAAGGGAATTTGTTTACAGCCTCATGAAAAACCTTAGCTGGAGAGATGGAGGGATTCAGGAAAGATTTCTTTATTTCTCAATTTACATGAGTTATATACTCAGGTAAAAATCATTGGAACAAATTAAGCTTGTCAGCTTTACAAAAACTTTAAGGTCAAAATGCTGGGGGTCATAGTCCTTAGATTTGGTTATTTTGGCACAGTGTAACATGCTGTCTCTTGTATGCATAACTGGCATACTGTAGATAAAGAATGTTAATGTGGTTAACTAGCAAATAGAAATCTCTAAAAGTTCAGTGTACTGCTTTTATTTCCTATTTCTTGGAAACAGAGTTGAATGTCCAAGGGTTGGATGTGCCCTTGTGTGTTCTTGTGAATGGATGTGTGGGTGCTTTTGGGGATACAAAGAGTTGTCTTTGAGATGGGTCTGCATAAATACACCTCAAAGTCCTGGAGTCCACCAGCAGTCTTTCTGCCACCTGGCAACACCCTGAGCTACTCTAACCTCTACAAGGTCTTGGGAGCCTTTCAGGTGCAGGAGGGAGAGATGAAGGGGAGGGGAGGGGCTCAAGTAAAATCAGGGAAGCTAAAAAGAGGTTAATTTTGTGATTTCTGAGTTAGGTCTGTGGAGGAGATCGTGTCTTGGCTGGCTGTTAGACCTGTAACTGTTGGGTTGTTAGCTTCTCAAGTCATGAAAGCAGTGCCTGTGTTCTGTGTTTCTCTCCTGTGCTCTCCCTGTGCTTAGAAACAGGTGCCAGCCCCACCCCTTTTTCTTTTTTTCTCTCCTTTCTTCCAGTCACTGGAGCACAACAGAGCAATTCTGTTACTTGTCCTCTTCTGTGGCTCTTGCTAAAATTAGTGGAAAGCAAGGCAACACCTCAAGGTATGGAGGCCTGTAAGCAGTGCCCCAAACTGAAACACTGTCAGCTTGTAACCCTGAGGAGAGGAGGGGAGCAGACAGCTGGTAATTGCACTGAGCACAGCAAGAGGTGTCTGCTGTTGAAACTCAAGGTGTGTCTCCATCAAGGAAACCTTTGTGAGGCTCTGACTTGTCCCTGTTTCTTCCCCTGCCCTCCAAACGAGCAGAAAGGTACTAGAAATACCTCGTGCAGCTTGAATCCTGCTTGACAGTACCAAGTTCATTGGAAGGTTCTCTAGGCTCAAAGGGGTGCCCAGGCAAAGACTGTTATTTTTTCCCTGAGGCAGAAGAAGATGGGATATAATGTGTTGCCAAATGAGGTATAGGCAAAGCAGGTAAGAGGACAGAGCTACCAAGAGGAGTCATTAGGATGTCAGCCCTTCTAGTCATGCCTTGATTCTTGCTCTACTAATTTATGGGTGCTGTATATGCTTTCATCTGTGCCAAAGCTCTAAGGAGGACATATTCAAATCAGAGGAACTTGATAGCAGAGCATTTGTGGATGGCACAGTGCTCTTGCTCTGGAAGCATTTTCTTCCACTGCACTGCAGCCTTACAGATAGAAAACTGTCTGCAGACCTGTGAAGACAACGTCCTTATCAGAACAACAGAAAGGAAGCAGTCTAAGGAGTCCAGAGATAAGGGAGTTAAAGAACATAACTTTTTTTTGGTGACCTTCCTAGAGTACCCAAGACTGAACAGGCTACCTGAGTGTGCAGAGGAGCAAAGTAAACAGCAGCCCAAGCTTGTTAAAATAACAAACACTGGGATTCCATTCAGGGAAAAGACAAGTAAACATTGCTGCTTTTCTTTTATAAAAGGGTATTACCTGTGTTGGCAGAAAGCTTAAATGTTGGAGCAGTTGATAAGTCAAGGATCCAGGCAGCCTGGATGTCACTGTAGGACAAAAGATGAATAGAACTGGTCTTTGTAGTACAGCAGGGCCCCAACTTTTGTTCTGGTTTGTTTTTTTCCTTAAGAGTGCACTTCAAAAGGTAACCTTTTTCCTTGTAGCTGGTGATAAAATCTATTGGCAAAGGGTCATGCTCATCTCTAGTGATTAGGAAACTGTTGCTGACTTGTAGCTCTATGAGCCTGATGTGAGAGCTGGTCACACAACTTGTCTGAAGACATTCTCCACTAGATACATTGCCTAACTTCAGAGCACACTGCTCACCTGTTCCTGCACTTTCCAGAGTGGATTAATCCCTTTTTCAAAGCTTGGCCTTATAGATTTATTTTTTTTTGGACAGTTGTGTTAAGCAGCCTTGTGTGAACCAACCTGGAATCCATTCATGGCCCTCTGGGGAAATGCAGTGCCCAGATACATGGGTTTGACATGAGACCCCTTCTGCAGCTCCCACTCTGAGGTTTACTTCTGAGGTCTTGTCTGCAAAAACTTACTTGGGGATTTCATTTTTTAATGTAAAAACATGGAGAAAAGGGGCTTAGCTGAGGCTGCCAAGGGAAAGATCAAGCAGCAGTGAAGTTGAATGGAATTGTATTTGGTCTAGTAAGCTTCTCAAAGAGGAATTAGCATTTCTGGTTGCTGTGAATGTATTTGCAAAAGTGGTGCTTTTGTCTCTGTAAGCTGATAAAGAGGAACAAAAAAGAAACATGCAACGTGGAAATTTTCCTTCTGTGTTCTCAACCTTAGTGCTGTGAGGATGTTGTTTGTTTTCCTCCCCTTCATGCTTGGAAACCAAACTGGAGGGAGCAGGGTGCACACTTTTATCCTTCTGGTGTCATTGTGATTTCATAATGGCACGTAAAGCTGATCAGCATGTTTTCAGTGGGCTGGCTTAATGTGTAGCTGATGTGTTTCAGAAGAAGGTAGGAGCAAGCAGAGTTCTGAAACTTGCCAGCACTCACCCAGCCCTGTGTGTTGTCAGCTAAGGGCTGGTAACGTTTTGGGGGAAAAAATGAAGCAGCCAACCCCAGGATTTAAGGCTGAACCTCTGTGCATAGCACCACACTTGTAAACTTCATGTTTGCTGGGATTTTTTGTGCAAGCATGTGAGAGATTTGACTGGAGCAACAGTCTGGCTGAGTGGCCTGATTTTGTCTCTCAGCTGCATAAAACATCAGGATGCTGAACTAGGTAACTGTGGCCACACACGTTTGCTCATTCTGTGGAGATGTCTTCATGGTCTTTCTTGACTCTTACAATTTCCTTTTTCCTTGTAAAGCTAATAAAAGCTAATTTCTTAGAATAATCATTAAAAAAACTTCCTTACACAAATGAAAAAAAAACAATTTCATGTAGCCTCTGCAGTACTGGATTCCAACACATGCTTTTGAGGGAGGTAGAATATTTAACTCCTTACTACTCACAATTTTGTCTGAGGTTGTTTTAAAGGCATTGTCTCCAAGTAGCTTAAGGCTTTGTGTCAAAAGTTTTGCCTTAAAGGAGGTTGCCAGAGTCTAAACTTAATTTTCTGCTGTTCTTTGGTGTGGTTTTTGATTGGTGTCGTTTTGATTGGTGTATTTTAGTCACTTCTGGCTGCATGAATTACAGGGATCTTCTAGCTATGAAGAATAAAATGGATAATCTCCCATTTAGATGGTACTGGTGTGTGTGTGAGGATGTGTTGTCAGGGTTTTTTTTGGTTTTATTTTACTTAAACTCCACCTGGCCACAGTCAGGGCTTTGCAAATAAATCTGCTTTTTCACTATTTTTTATTGAATGCCTCCTCAGAGCTGATTCCATGTCTATAATGAAGGTAAGCCATTGTGGAACTTGACCCCTTCTCTGCTTTTTAATCTCATGAACCCAATGTGTTCTCGGGGGCTCCTCTATCTTTCCCAAACAGCCACTGATTTTAGAAGGATTTTCAGTTTTAATATAATCAGAAATGTGTTTTCTCTGCTTGTTGTGCTGTCCAGTGGAGAAATGACCTGATCTGGTGCTGACTGCTGAGTCACTGAGGTTATCACTGGAACTGGTGAATGGGCTGTGTTTAGAAAGTGTTTACAGGCTGAAAATAAGTCCCTGGTATTACAGTTTTCCTTAAAGCCACATGCCAGGCCTGGTTATCAAGAAATATTAGCAAACTCTTTCTCCAGAGTGCTGGTATTATTCTCACCATCACCCCTTTAAAAGGGTTGCAGCAGAATATGCAGCTCTGATGTGATATATGCCCCAGTAGTACACTTTAAAAATAAATGTGTTTGGAGTAAAGAGCTGAAGGCTGCTTCAGAGGAGGGGGAAGACAGAGCAGCTCTTACAGATGAGCTGCATCCATTCCTTGTGAATCCCCTGAAGAGTCCAATATAAGAGGATATCCAGCTCTGAGGTCTGAATATCTTGGTGTTGTGGAACGTTTTGGGGAGTGAGAGCTGTTAAATGGTTACTTTGCCTTCCTAGCTTTGTGTGAAGCCACTTGGGAGGTGAAGGTGGTCTCAGGTGGTGGTTTTGAATAGGAATGTTTTCCTTCCTCTCATGCTTGTCCCAGTTTTAACATTAATAATGTAGCAAAGACATCAGTGCAATAACTCCTGGATCCATAGGTGTGCTAGGAGATCTTGAGAATGGCTTTAAAGCATGTCTCTTGGTAGGAACTCTGCATTGTACATTGTAAATAGGAGTACTCCTACTCTGACCTGTCAGCCTCACCTCTGTGCTTAGGAAGATCCTGGAACAGATCTCCCTAGAAGCTCTACTAAGGGCTGTGGAGGACAGGGAGGTGGTTTGAGACAGCCAGCATGGCTTTACTAAGGGCAGGTCCTGCCTGACCAACCTTGTGGCTTTCCACAATGGGGTGACTACATCAGTGGATGAGGAAAGAGCCATAGATGTCATCTATCTGGACTTCTGCAAGGCCTTTGACAGGGTTCTTCACAACATCCTTCTCTTTAGGTTGGAAAGATGTGGATTTGGTGGGTGGGTGGTTAGGTGGATGAGGAATTGGTTGGATGGTTGCATCCAGAGTGTAGTAGTCCACAGCTTGATGTCCAGATGGAGATGGGTGACAAGTGGTGTCCCCCCCAAAATGATCAGAGGGCTGGAGCACATCTACAAGGTCAGGCTGAGAGACCTGGGGTTGATCAACGTGGAGATGAGAAGGTTCTAGGGAGACCTTCTGGTGGCCTTCCAGTACCTGGAGGGGGCCCACAGGAAAGCTGGCTGGTTACAAGGGTGTGTAGTGACAGGAGGGGGGGCAATGTTTTTAAACTCCAGCAGGGTAGATTTAGGTTGGACTTTAGGAGGAAGTTCTTTACTCTGAGGGTGGTAAAACACTGGAACAGGCTGCCCAGAGAGGTGGTGGAGGATCCATTCCTGGAGACATTCAAGGTCAGGCTTGATGGGGCTCTGAGCAAGCTGATCTAGTTAGGGATGTCCCTGCTTACTGCAGGGGGGGTTAGATTAGATGACCTTTTGAGGTCCCTTCCAACTCAAAGCATTCTAAGATTCTATAACTCCATGATTCCTTAGTTTAAAACAGTTTAGTGACAGAAGTAGACTAAAAACTTCTGGATCTGCTTTGGAGAGCTTTGTGCTGCCAAAGCCACACTGCTCCCACAGCATAAGCTTGTTCAGAAGAGTTTTGACCCTGGAACAGAAGTACAGCTTCCTATTGATCTTGACTTTTGTGTTGCTCTTGCAGGTCCCTCTTTAGTCAAGTGCTGTCTGTGGTGGTAGAGAAGGTTGAGGGAAGAAAAGCATTTGGTTTAATTGGTCAGAGCATGAGCCTCTGAGGCCTTTTGCAGGTCTACTGTAGCAGAAAGGCATCTGCAGGTACTCTGAGAGCTTGAACTGATGGACATGAACTAATGGGGCACAGTCATAGGTGGGGATTTTATTGTGGTGGGGAATAATCTCAAGCTGTCAAGACAGTCCTATAGCTCCTCTAGGTGATGTGGCAGTCCCTCTGTGTCAGTAGTTTACACCTTTCTGGAAATGCTGACAAGACTATTAGTTGTGGAACTGTTCTGTGATATGCATACAAATTGGATTGGCTGTTGTTCCAGCCAAACACCTTGCTGCAAGGTCAGACAAATCAAATTGAGGTGAAAATGAGTGGCTAGACAGCTGCATCTGTGCCTGTGGACAGCAGAGATCCAGTTTTGTCTGACCTGTGTCTCCTCCAGCTCTGAAGCTGTCTTTCAGGCCAAGGACTAAACTCTAATCTCACAGAATAATAAACCAGAAGCTGTTGCAGTTGGCAGGGACCTGTGAAGCTCCTCTGGTCCACCTAGAGCTGGTTGGCCAGGACCATGTCTAGCAGCCAGTGTGTTTTATTGGAGAAGTTCATCAAAGAGCTTAATAGAAGTTTAAGCTGGGATCACTTTTTCTGGACTGTGGATGCTACTGGATTGCATATCAGGGAGTAATAAATAGAAGATTTGTCAGTAGGTAGCTTCTCTAAAGTGCTAAATATGTACCTCAGGGAGAAGCAGGCTTGTTTTATATATTCAATTCATCTTTATTTACTTCTTGTGCAACACAGGCCCCAGCAGCAGTGAGTAACAGGCTGAGTTCTTGCAACAGAGAAAGTAAAAGCAAACAAAACCTAAAACAGCAAAAAAATCCCACAAAAACACAACAAAACCAAGCCACAACAACAACAAAATGCCACTAGATAAAGGCAAAAATGATCATAAGAAGAGAAGATCTGTTCCACTGAATGAGAATATTTGGGTTATCTCATTGTTCTGCATGGCAACGTGCCCAATGTAGTGTAGCAGTAGGTGTTATATTTTGGGATAATTGAAGTGATTTCAGACTCTAGCCATTATTTCTAACAGAAATACTAGGCTACCCAGGGGCTAGCTGATGTCTGCTGGCTGCTGCCTGCTTAGGGGTAAGGACAAAACAGTGTCTCAGAGGAAAGCTGTCCCTAAGAAGGAACAAACTTAATGCTTCTAGTCCTTCTAAAAGCTAAAGTAGAAGTGGGATTTCTGCATTTATCTGTGTAGTCTGATGGTTTAACCTAGGGAAGTTGAGAAGACTTAATGCTTCTAGTCCTTCTAAAAGCTGAAGTAGAGGTGGGATTTCTGCATTTGTCTGTGTAGTCTGATGATTTAACCTAGGGAAGTTGAGAAGAGCCTGTTCTGGGCTGTAGCAAAGGAGAATGCTTTCCAAGGTGAACTTCACCTGGAGATCAGAACTCCAGCACTGCCCTCTGAAGCTCAAAGTTGAATTCTGGCCTATTTTTTTTTTTAACTAGTTTGGGTAGCATCCAAACTGAAACAAAACCAAGGAAACAAGACACCTGAGTATTTGATAAATGCAGAATTGTCCAGCATGCATGTTTGGTTTGGAGTTACTTTTTAAAGAAAAGCTGTCAGCTGTTTTAATGAAGAATAACCAGATTCCAAACGTGGAGCTTGTAGAAGAGACAACCAGCTGCAGAAGTGTTAATTTTTTAATAGGAAACTGGTTTCACTCTGAGCCTCAACACGTCCAGTTGTGTAGCAGGGTTAATAAGCCAAAAAGAGCCAACAAAAACATAGCAAAAACATGACAGTGCTTCAAAAGGGAAAACATTAATGCACAGATTCACTGTGATTCCACTGGGAAGAGGTGTAGGGGAGAGGGTACAAAGGGGCTGATTGGGTGGTCTATAGCAAAGAAGACCTAAGGGAAGTGCTTAGATCAAATCTGCCTCACGAGCTGTTTTTCAAAACAATCAGTAAGATTAAAAAGGAAATGTTTCCTGTGTGTGTGCTTCAGAGCCCTGACAGCTGAACAGCTTGTCTCACCCTTTGTGAGACCAGCAGACTTCAAAGATCTCCAGAGTCTCTCAAAAGGGAAAAAAAGGCAAACAAAAAAAAAGTCCCTGCCAGATCTGAAAACATGCAGCAATAATTCTGTCCTGGTCCTGCTGGCATTGGTGTAATCTGGCAGCTTTACTGAGAGCCTTGGTTTGGGTAAGGTTATTTGGAGCATGTGCCTCTGAGGAAATAGGTGCTTAATCTCACTACAGCAGCAAAATATCTTTGGGGTGTGGTCTTTTTCTGGTAATCTCATAGCTCTGCAGCTTGAAACAAGCTTCCCAAACATGTACATCACTGCTGATATCATTCAGACCCAGCTTGTTTTGGCACCAGCTACTGGCAAACACGAGCAGCAGCCATATTTAATTTCAATTTAACTCAGAATAGAAACAGTACTTACCAGAAAATGACAAAATCAGAAGGCTTTTTGTTTGAACTCCTGGTATTTGACTAATAATCAGCATTATAAAACTAGAACACGGGTCAGGACAGAATGCACTCTGGAAACAGGCAACTTCTCCAGCTCTCAAAACAAAGACTTCATGAGATTTATCAGTTTACAGTTAAGTCATCTAAGTAAAATGTAAAAGTTTTGAGAGTAAGGCTTGGAATTGCCACAGAGCCTCACTTTAGAAACAGCCAGAAAAAGCTCTCTGAAATCTTGGTAAGTGCAGAATCACTTTGAAGAAAACAGTTTCTCTGACAGAAAAGCTTCAACTAAAGCTCTTAAGCCAAAACCTCCCTTCTAATCTGCAGTCAGAAATTGGAGTCTTTGCATTTTCTTCTTGTGCTCCTCACCAGGTTCTTGGCTCAGAGCTGCAACATTCTCTGCTGGTTAAAACTGTGATACTTCATCAGCCTCTGAATAAACAAACTTTGACATAGCCAAATGTGGAAAGAAGAAGAGGGGAAGGAAGGCAGCAAGGTTTGTGTTGAGGAGACAGAGTCCTTGTCTGAGGAGGGAAAGGTGGAAGGCAAAGAGCCTCTGTTCCTAGCACGTGGATAGGTCACAAGCTGTTCAGCCAGGGAGTCCTGAAGTATGAATTTTTGTAGTAGACTTGTATGTTGGAGGAAGGGTGTTGACTGCTCTCAGCATCTCCAGCTCTTCTCTTGAATAACAATTCTCTTACTGCCTTTCTGAGTATGCATTGACAGGATCCTACCAAAGTCTGAGTTTGTTCTGTGTGGACAACAGCTTGGCTTTTGTTTAGAGCACAAAAACCCTATCCCACTGTCTGCTTCTAAGAAAGAGACAGTTCCTCTGTTTCCAAGAAAGAGACAGTTCCTCTGTCTCTAAGTTTCTAATCATATCTGGTCCTTTCCTTCATTAGCAGAATTGTATAATTTTAATAAGTCAAATACAGGGAAATATAACTCTGTGCTCAGAAGAATGAAATGTAGGTTTTCCAGATCAGCTCTGCTAAACCCCTCCTCTTGAACTTTAGAGGTGAACATTCATAGCTGTCTAACAATGAATACTTGTGTTCATCTGGGGAATGACTGAGGCAGAATCTTATGACTTGATTTACAAAGTCTTTGGTTTCTTCTGTAGGCTTTGAGTGGAGATGTAAGTGGATAGATGACCAGAACTTCAAATTGGTATGTATGGGGTTTGCTTGTGTGTATGGGTGTCTTTCAGCTTTTATACAAGAAGGAGCTTTATTGGTGATGTTTCCTCTATATGAGTGTGAAAGAAAGCAAAATGTTTTATTAGCCTTCTGAGTGTTCTTCCCCCTCTTTGGAATGTGATGATCTCAGGAAGATGTGGTATTGTGACGCTGTAGCTCTAGAATCAGTTGTTCAGACTCCCATAGAGGAAGAGTGATGCTGTCTTGTGATACAGTAAGTGACCCTTTCCCTCTCATCAATGAGCTCAGCTCATCTCCTGGATTAACTGAGCACATCTTGCTTTGCATTTCAGGAGTTGCAGTAGCAGGAGTTCAACTCGCTGACAAGTGCTATCGAACTACCCTGTTTTTAACTAGAGATGTGATAGATTTCTGAAGCTGGGGAAATGGTAAGCTTACAGCAGAGAAAGAGAGAAAATCTGAGCAAGAAGCAAGGGTTGAAGTAAAGCATAACTTCTTGGATCAGGCCTCTGTCCTGTCAGATCAACCAAGCCTATAATGAAGCTTACAAGAGTTCATTCCAACGAATGAATAGTTCTGATCCAGGGCCTTAAATTATGCTAGAGTAGCAGATGTTTGTCACAAACTCCTTGTGGTTGATGGTGCTGGGGACTGGTGAGTCAGCAGGGCAACTGCATGTGTAAACAGATAAGAACTCCCAAAGTTTTGAATACAACATTTACATGCTTTACAAACCCTGTGATGTGTCCGTGCCGCTGATTGCGTGTGTTTGGGAACACTGGGTTTGCTTTCATGTGAACCCTCACACTTGCAGTTCTGTGCTTCAAAGCCAGCTAACAAAATAGATAGAACTGCTCCATTTCCATCCAAACATGCCTTGGGGGGGATACCTGAAGCCTCTGCATTTCTTCCATGATGAAATGAAATGGTTTGTTCAGGTTGAAGGCAAACCTGACTCTTCTTGAAACGACGTAGTGCTCATTCTATGTCAGTGGTGAAGGAATAGCAGATTTCCTCAGCACTAGTGTCATCACAGAGAAGTGGCTCATGCCAGGAGGCACTGGCAATAGGGACTGTATTGTACTGACAGCAAAACTGCAGCTAGGAGAGCCTGTCTGTCAGAACAGGCAAACTGTCCATCTCAAACCCTCTGCATTGGGGTTGTGGTTTGCACTGTTCGCCTCGGATTTCTGGGTAGGGGTTTGTGTGTGGGATGAAGAAAAGGACCCTCTCTGTGCATTCCCACTGCTTCCTGCACGTAGTTTTCCACAGTGTAGTGTTCCAGCAGAGCTTTGTAGGTTCTGTTTTTCAGGGTGGTACGTCCTGTTGGAGCAGCTGACCCCGGAAACCAACAGTCTTATCTAATTAGATGGAGTGTGAGCCAAGTGACAGGTTTGATTGGCATTTACTTCATTACAGAGAGCAGGATTGCATTTATTAACGTCAGGAGATGTCCACAGAAAGCTGTCAGCTCAACTACAGCAGCATTTTTCTAACTCCTTGGTTAGATGTGGATTTCCAGCCAGGTGTTAGGCTCCCCCTTCGCTTGCTCCTGAAAACTTGCACCTTGTGTCTGTGCTTCACAGCAAATGCCCCATCAGCAGTGATGTTTTGGGGAGGATGGAATTGCTGTGGTAGTTGGACAAAGCCATTCTTTTTGAAAACCAAAGCCCTGCTTCTGAGTAGCTTGCAGCAGAATGGGTGCAGAGGCTCCTGGCAGCAGCCTGCCTGCAGATCCCTTGGTGGTTGCTGTGTGAAAGAGGTGGTTCTTCCTTCCTACACAACTCAAACTCTGCATAGTTTGGGGCATTCTTCAACTAAATGACCCTGTGGTGTTGTGAAATCTCTTTTCTCTGTCTCAGTCCAGGAGAAGCTAGAGCTAAGCTGTCCTGTCTTTTAATTTACTACTCCAAAGGCTGGCAGCCCTACATCTTGTGGAGGTGTCTGTTCTGTGCCTTGCTGCCTCGCTGCTTTTAGGATTTACTTGCAGCTACAGTAGCATGTAGATTGTTCATAGCTGGGCATAGAGTGGTGTGACCCTTTCCTACCCCACAAAAGTGCCACTGTTGTTGGGCATTAATTTAAATTAAAAGCATCCAGCACCAAACAAAGCAAGTATTTTGTGTATTGTACTGCAGTGCCTTCAGGATGGAAAGAGAAATAGTTCAAGACTTCAGGCTTTAAAAAATGAAAAGGGGGGGGAAAAAGATATATAGTTGTTTGCTGCTGCCTCCTGGAAGCTGAAGGTACAGAAAGGAACAGGACTGTGTTTTGTTAAAGATCAGCTTTTTGGTATTTTGGAATAGGCATGTGAGCTTTCTGATAGTGAGACATAGTGAAGCAGTTAACTTTTAAACCATACTCTTGTGCTTAGCAGGATTTCTAATAGCATGACTATGTGCTTCTTGCTTTCCTTGAGGGGAAATAAAAAATAAAAGAGAGGTTTAATAAATTAAGTAACTCAATTCTACTGTTTAGCCTCACAATTTGGTGCTTACAGCCTGATGCAACCAAATATTTATGGGAAAGCGTGAGAATCAACTCCCATCCAGTTGAATCAGAAGTGAACTCAGTGACCAGGACATGGGATATCAAACCTCCTCAGCTGGAAGTATTTGGTAAAATAATAAATTGTTGCCTTGACCTAGAAGTCTTGGTCATTGTGTGTGAGTTTCAGCTTATAGCTGTGTCCATAGCTGGAAGGTTAATGACTGGCTGGTTGTTTACTGCTGTGAGACAAAGCTAGAGAGTTTCCATCTGCTATTAGAAATCTGAAGTTTCACTGTTAATGCTCTCTTTAGAGATGAAGACCTAACTGTTGTTGTCTAACAGGGCAGGCACAAGCCCAACTTTATCAATAACTAATTGCTGTGGTGCAGAATGGCTTCTGAGAAGGGTCAGGTAAGTAGTCAGTAGGGGCTGACTAGTTGAACGTTGGGAACTCAGCTGCCCTCCTGCCAGGCTCAGAGGGGTGCTGTGTCCTGCTGTCCCTCTGAAGCTCAGTGCTTGTGCCACTGGTGGTGGCACTGGCATTGTGGGGACCAGCAACAAGAATCAGTAAAATGTTAATAGTTTAATAGACTGCACCCAGTTTAACAGACTGAAATGCATGTGCTTCTCAAAGTGGGCATTTTCTTTGTTTTATGGTTGTCTTCTTGCTTCATACATACATTTTAAAGATTTTGTGTTAATAAGCATTTTTAAAATTGGTCTGGAGGGTCCTTCTGTAATCAGTTATTTTTCATTTTGGACACTGAAAACAGGATGGGGAAGAAAGCACTTTGGGAAATGGGATAAAGGTGAAGTGTCATCTCCAAAAATGTTGATGGAGCAGCCAGGGAAGTGGAATAATTCACCTCAGAACTTGATCACTGTCCAAGTCTTGTGAATGGAAAATAGTGTGGTAAAATTATGCATAATACCAATCTCCTCCTTATTTTGGGAAAGGCTATCACTCAGTTGCTCAATTGTTGTTCAATAAACTTAGGCTTTGAAAAACATGCCAACCTGCTGCATATATCTTGTTAAGCTTGGAAGAGTGGAGTGTGTGGTTCTGGGTGGGGAGGGGAACAAAATAACCAAAAAAGCCCCAAACAAACCAAACCATCCTGCTTTTACAGTCAAATCACTAAGTTTTTGGGAGATGAATCTCATCAATTTGTGTTTAAAAAGTAAAAAGAAACAGGGTACTTCATACAAAATTATTTCTCCAGTGTTGCCTGTATTTTTAAAGTGAATACACAAAGGTTTTCTTGCTCCACCTCTGCAAACATTGCTTTTCTACAGGTGAGATCAGTCCAATAATGGTGGTAGAACCCTGGCTGGTTGGTTTTCTCCTAGTTCTCACACTGACACTGTAGAAGTGGTTTAAGGACATAGCTGTAGAGGTTCACAGAGCCACCTCCTGGCTCTGGATGTGTCTGTCCCACGAGCTCAGTACTGTTGGTAGAAGTTTTACATTGGATTTTCATCTCCAGCCCCCAGGTATTGAATTAAGGTTGTTTTAAGACCAGTTTATTCAGATAGGAATGAAGCTTACAAGCAACAAACTTAAACATGTTTTCTCCATAGCTTCTGGCTAGCCTGGTGCTGCTCATGTAACAAATGAAAAGCTTTTTTGGTGACCTACTAGTAGTGTTTAATTGCTGTGCTATTAAGTGTTTGGTGACTAGGAAGCCTGGAACCTCACAATAAAAGTGGCTATTTATTTTCCAAAAAGGGGATTTTTGTACTACACCTTCTGCCATTCTGAATAGCTCCACGTTTATGGTAGGGCAGAGGAACCTTGAAGTCAATGAAAGACATTTTGGGGGAAGTTTGGTGTCTGGAGTATCTGTTGCTACTTTAGTCACACTACTGTGCTTTTAAAAGATGCATAAAAGAGGCTCAGCTGGGTTTTGATAGAAACATTTCAATTTGCTGTTAAATAATATTGAAACTGAAGTTTTTACTTAGATTTAAATCACTCAAGTCATTTATCAAAACAATATTAGATCATAAAAGTGTCTTAATTCAATACTACCATAAAAAAAGAGCAGAGACTATTTTACTAATTTATCTATTCACTGTTGAATAAGAATGGAAAGGACCATTTTCTTTTCAGTCCTCCACACTCCCTCTCTCAGGAGAGGCTGCTCCTTAACTATTTGATAGCCTACAAAGTGCAGCCCCCACAGAAACTGCTTAATAGCAGCTCCTTTGCAGGGGCTTGTCTGCTCTGGGTGAAACATTGCAGTAATTGGCTGTGTTGGTACTGCCAGAGAGAACTTTAAATGAAAGTGACAGTAACTAGTCCAGACTTCTTTCATTTCCTTGAGAGTAAAACCATTAGATGGTAAGTGACTTACTGGTTTTACTGCTTTCAATTAGCAACCCCATTTTATACTCTTTTAATTATCATTTAATTGGATTGCCCCTTTACACTGAGAGCCTGGCAGCCAAACCAGCTGATTTAGTGTTTGCACGACTGAGGGGGTGACAATTCCTTCCATAAATCTTTCTCCAGAGGATATGTTGCTGCCAGCAGAGCTCCTCTTCTCTGGAAGTGGCAAATCTGCTTTAATATCTCCTTTCCAGCCTCTAAATTTGCATTCCCTCATTTGTGCCCAGCTCTGAATCCACTCTGGGAATGTGTGTTATAACTGAGGGGGCTGCAGCCTCCAAAGTAAAGCTTTTAATGTAAAATGCAATCAAAAGGGACATAGGAAGAGTTCCTAAAGGTAATGTTGGTGTAAGTTGCCTAGGAAAGCCTGTGAGCTGTCCCTGTAACTGTTCCAGGAGTTTGCCACGTCCTTGTGTGTTCTCAGAGGGGGAATTAGTCTTGTAAACTGACCTTGGAGAGTAAAGGAGAGGATGAGGCAGGGGTTGGGGTGCTTTGAGAGAGGGGCTGGAAGGGAGGAAGGAAGGAAAAGGAGAAGGGTTGGTGGTTTAGGGACTGAGGGAGAAGTAGCATGCTGGAGCCAGGGGTGGGAGCAGAGCCCCTTGCTGAGCCTGCAGCTCCAGCCCTCTCCCCTCCCCTGGCAGAAAGGACACAGGGGAGCACCAGCAAAGAGGAGGAGGAGGAAATATGGGAGAGCAACATGTCCTTCCTTACTAGTCCTGGCCTCAAAAAACGTGGATAACATCATCCACTCTGGAGCCAGTTGCATGTCAGGTTAAAAGAGAGTCAACCATCTGGTGGCTGGGCTTCTTTTTCTGTCAGGTTCTGGCTCCTCCATGAGCTGTTTGGGGAGTGGAGAGAGAGGGATCTTGGTATCCAAGTTAAATCAGTTGGCAGAGGAATCATTTTTAACCTCCATCTGTAACCCCCAGGGTTAAATGTTTTCAGCTCCTAGTTCAGTTGCAGTTATTTGTAGCCACATTCCCATTTGCTCTCTAATTCAATTTAGATGATGCTGCTTGGCCCAAATTAGAGCAGACTAGTGCAGGGTGCTTGGTGTGTGTAGAAACCAATCCCTCACTCCATGGGTAAGGCAGAGTTGTAAATGTTTCCCATCAGCTTTAAGATCTAGTTCTCTGCCTGGAATTCACTTGTGGAACTGTGATTTGTATTGTCAGGTCTTGTTTGTCACCTTCCTCATCTCCTGAGAGCTGCTGAGTTACCCCCTTGTTGTGATCACAAAAATACTGTCATATTCTCATAACCCATGTGGTTCCACTTCCAGCTGCTTGCCAGCCCAATGGATATGTTGGAGTCTATTTTCTGAACAGCTTCTAGCTACACATTCTTTGGAGAGATGAGATTTTATTCATACATGTGTCTACTTATAGGTGAGGAATTTGAAACTGGAGCATGAGCAGGAGAAAAACAAGATCTTGTCAGAAGCATTAGAGACACTAGCTACTGAACACCATGAACTAGAGCAGTCTCTGGTGAAGGGATCTCCACCCCTCAGCATCCTCAGTGAAGAGCAGTTCTATGATGCTGTTTCAGGTAAGCAAAGACATCCAGGATGTGTCTGGCACGTGTGGTGAATGAGTTTGGAGGGGGATGAGGGTGTGGGAGCAGTCTCACTTGAAGTCAAACCTCTGCCTTTCTAACATGGCATTCATTTTAGCAGAATGCTTCATGTGTTTGATGAGAGGGCCTCTAAAACTTTGCCTGAGTTCACCTGCAGAACTGTTGTTTCACCTTAGCATGACAAAAAGTCACAAAACCACAGGGCAGGGATGAGAGGTCTGATTGCTGGAGTGTCTACACCCTTTTTTTAAAGAGCAAAACTTAAGGGTCCTATTTTAGGGGATGTAACTGTCTCTGGTAGCCTTCTGACTTGCTTTCTCCATGGTGCTGTGTGTTTTTTCTTTTGTTGTTAAGATAAATCCTTAAAAAATCCCTAGTTTTGAGGGGTAATAAGGCTAAGGGAGGCTTGTTCTGTTTCAATTTTGCATGCCCTAAGGGTCACAGATGGAGGAAAAGATTGAATCAAAATCCTCTGTGTGTTTCTGAGATATATTTTCTTTTCCTGTCTACTCTTCAGTCTGGTCTATTTTTTATTCCATGGGCAGAACATGCAAATAGAGCTTTTTGGAAAACTCTGAACTGCATTACAGCATGAGTTTATAGAGAGGCTGTACATGGTGCAGCTCAGCAGGAGCTCTGGGTGGATGCAGCACACAACTCTCTACAACTGTGAGGGGTCTGGAAAAGCTTGAGGCTGAACCTGCTGTAACTGTAACAGAAAAGTGCTGCTTGGCACTGCAGCAAATTTATCCAGCCTCCAAGGAGGAGAAGAGATTGAGGAACCCTAGAAACAGGTTCTTCAAGCAGAACCTAAAGAATAATTCTGCTGAAAGGCCTCAGGCTCTTCTGCTTGTTGCAACAAAGCAAAAGAAGAGGGGTTTGTCTGGTGCTGCTGGAATGTGGTCTCTCCAGCCAGGCTGCCTTTGAGTGTCTGAGAGAACACTGAGCTTTAAGGAGCTGATAGTCTGCACATCTCATAACTGCCCCAGCCTCTGCATCTTCCCCAGTGGAACTGACCCAAGCCTCCTCTCTAATTGGAGAGGTGAAGTTTTTGTCACTTGAAGCTGCAAACAAATCACACTGATTGGATTTGTGTAACTGTGAAACATGTTGAACGTATATATACACACAGATATATTCATATAAAAGACATATATGTCAATCCTTTCTTCTCTGGGAGCAGTTCCTTGACATAATTCATCTTGACTGCAATTTAAATAATTTTCCAGGGCAAACTCACTTTCTTTGACTGTCTGTCAGCTTCATCAGGCTTGTGCTGGATGTTCCTCTCTAGGTGGGTCACATGCAGTGCTTGGGGTCCTCTCTGGCTCTGAAGGCACGTGCTTGGGGGAAGGGCACTCTGATTTTTTTTGGAGGGGGAAGCTGGAGAAAGGGAAATGTGACACATTTTCCTGGCTGCTGGATGCCTGTCAGGACTTTCATCATAAGCACAAAATTCATTAGTTTTTTGTAGATGAAGCATGGGGTGGATTTTTTCACTCATCACTGGGATCCCAGTAATAATTTTTAGCCTTCTTGCTTTTCTGCCATGTCTGTGGAGTCTAAACTAGAAGATTTCTTGCCTCCCTGTAACAAGAATATAGTGAAGTAGAGGACTTGGGGTATATGACACTGGCTCAGTTTGGGGATGTGGGTGATCTTCTTTCTTGGGCTAATGAGCCAGTGAATGTGATCATTAATATTTTCAAAACAGAGAGCAGTGGCTAATCCTAATTGTCAGAAGCTAAAAAATTATCTCCAGAAATCTAGACTACTAGGACTCTGTCTTCCAAGGTTTTGCTAAACCTGATTTGCAATCAGATAGTATTTTATTAAGTGAAATGATATTGATTTTGGATGAACAGAGACGTTCATGAATTACCCTGCTGGGCTGCACAGGACAAACCCCAGTGTATTTTAACAGAGGGATGCAATGAGTTCTGATGTCTGTTGATGGAAAAATGCCACTATTTCAGGAGCATTTTTCCTAGTGGGATACCATTTTTTCTAGCTACAGTTCTCTGAATTTTTAAAACTCCCCTGTAGGAGTGAGTTTAGAAGTGAGAGTATTGCATAACTTGGCTTGCACTTTGAGCTGAGGAATCGTTAGGTTTGACTTGACAAGTGGAAAGAAGAAGCCACTGCTGCTCTTATTTGCTTTTTATGAGTGTTGTCTGCATATTAGGTAGAGATTTCTGCTTCAGAGCAAGACTTCCAAACAGGGTTTTGAACAGGAAGCAGCTTAGAAAGGGTATTTTCACAGCAGCAGCTACTTGTCCCCATTTACCATGCTCTGATTCACATTGCAGAGCAATCTGCATGAACCAGACTCCTGAATGAAGCTGAATCAGAAGATACAGCCTGGTTGCTATTGGACACTGAGTCCATGGTAGGGGAGTAGAGCTAATCTGAAGAAAACACCACCAGAAACATATCTAGTTCAGTGTCCTCAGCACCATCTGTTTGGCTCCAGCTGAGCCATGCTCCCTGCTAGTCTTGGCATGGACTAAACTGGTCACTGCTAAGTCTGTGCTGTGTAGTTCTGTTTGTAGAAATCCTGGGCACAATCACAGAAATATTCCTCTTTGTTTTCCAAAACTGAGGTGAGAAAAGTGTGGTCAGGTTGCCTAGTGGAGCAGCAGTTTATTTGCTGAAGTCTCTCCTGTTTTGAAGTGACAGGGTGTTACTGTGGCTCCTAAATCCCTGCAGGAGGAGAGCAGACACTCACCATGGCAGGAACAACCTACAGGAGTCACTTCTCTTGCCAAAGCATGGTGTGAACTCTAATAGCAATAGGTTAGTTCAGAGTGCTTGCTGGTGTTGGTCCTTTCCTCCTGGGAGGGGTGGAAAGGTCTCCTTCAACTCCATACCACATGGGGTGCTGGAGCTCTGGATTTCAGCACTGGATGCTTCATGTGTCCAACTCTTCTTCTAGGTTGAAAGAAAGATGGGGTGGATTGAGGAGGAGGGGCACAGAGGAAGGGAAGAAGCACTAAACAAGGAGCAAAATTTAGTAAGACAAATGCCATCTCCTAGAGAGCTGGAGAAGTTATTAGCTTTGAAGTATACAGACCTCAGAAATCACATGAAAATGGAGAACAAGTCCAGGGTCCATCCACAGGGCTGAAAAGCAGCTAAGCAGGTCAAGAATTAAAGGGTGAAGGTATTTGATTTTTGTGCCTCAGATTCCCTGATTATATGCAAATTGCACACACAGTTTGGGGAGAGCTTAGAGCTGGCTTGATTTGGCTTTTTAGTGGGTTTTATCTAAGAGGTGGGGTTTTTTTCTGCAAACAGCTTTTGTGTGTGTTGAGGGGGGGTATTGATGGCTTTACACAGATGCAAGCTTACTATAAAAGCAGTTACTTGGCTACAGGAATATTTAGATTATATTCAAGCTAAGATGTCATAGCACAGCTTCATCTGTTATGTGCCACTAATAGGTGCTGTGTGTATAAATAATGCTCCCAAATGGCACAAAAGTAGGAGTCTAGTTCTGTTGCTTTTGCTCCCTTCCCACCTTGTCTCCAGTTCTCAGCTCACTGACAGGTAAAAATTGTACAAAAAAGCAGAGAAACTACCTGCCCTTCCTTCCATCCATGCTCAGGAGAGTTGGGCAAGTGGCTTTTTTTTTGAAAAATACTCCACAAGCTCTGAGACCACTGTGGGCTTCTTGCCTTGAATCTAGTGAAAGGTTATCTCAGAGAGGAACAGGGAGCACTTGGGCAGCACTCCAGCCCAGTGGTGAAACACCCCTTTTCACAGGGGGATTTATTAACCAAACCCATCAGCCAAACTGCTCTGTCTGCAGCTGAAGACCAAGCAGTTGTTGCAGCAGGAGATGAACTTCCCAGAAGTTTCTGTCAGGGGTTCTGCTGTTTCCCTTTGCTCTCCCACTCTTGCAGAATATAGCTGCTGGTTTTGCTGTTACCCTGGCACCTCAGGTTTCAGGAGCTGGAGAGTTTCCTAGTCAGCCTGGTCTCTCTCAGCCATCACTTAGAAATTTTGGCTTCTGAACAGGGGCTTTAATTCCTTCTCCCCCTTCCACAGCCCACACCCCCTTAAGTTCAATAGAAAAAAAACCCCTCATTTTCTCCTAGTCATCTGTTTGACAGCTGCTCTGCAGCAACTTGTGAATAGAAATCTTTTTTTTGCAGGGACGGGGGAGTATGCAAATCTTAATTCAGAAAAGAGTGAGCTGCAAGTACCCAGGGAAAAAAAAAACTCAGCTGGAGTTGCCTGTTGGTCTGTGCTCACAGTGCAGCACTGGGCTTGTTCACTCTGAAACCTAAGCAAACACTCAGGGCTTCTTAAATTCATCAGGTCAAAGGGGGTAGCTGAGGTTTAGGGACTGGAAATTGAGACCTCTGATGGCAGGAGCTGCTGCTGTCTCAGTGAGAGATGTTTCTCAGGAAAATGGATGTTTCTAAAGAGCTATTTCTTACAGCAATGCCTTGTACTGTTCTTTAGTGTGCAGCATGCTCTCTTATTTAGCAATAAAACAGTGGAGCAGCTCTTTCAGGAGAGAGGGGAAGCACTTGCTGTGAAGGGATTTATAGCTGGTTGTGTGGTCAGGATGCTGAGCCCCAACTTGTGTTACATTGCTAGTGTCTCTTCCTCTGTGATATCTGGATATGGAACAGTGTTTTCCTGACTACCTGGGCTTATGATCTCTGGAGAAGTCTGGATTTTATGTAACAGACTTGCCCACAAGTGAAAATGCTTCTCCTTATCCTACTTGTTATATATAGTACCCACCAAACTAATGCTTTGATATGTTATGTCATAATTTGGCGCAGAACTAGACTGACAAATTTGGAGAAACTTGTGAGAAGATTCTCTGGAGTGCCAGTCCACTTCTTTTAACATATTCTCAGCACCAGCTGGCAGTTCTTTTCATTTCCTAGCAACTGCCTTAATTTCAGCACTGCCTTGGTGTGGGTAGGGATGGATGGTTTTAATGAATGGAAAGATCTCTTTATGCTCCTAGGGCTTCGTCTCTGGAGAGGATGGAGACATTGTGGCACAGCCCAGCCATCCATCTATTGGGATTTTGTGCTGTTCTTCACCTTTCTGTCATCTGGATGTAGTGGAAAGTCCCCTTGCTACCATCCCCTTCCCCAAAACAACATGGAATTCACATGTCCTGGAGAAACTCCAGACATATTTTAAGAGAAAAGAAGAAAGCCCCTGGCAATGGACGGCTGTGACTGAGAGATTCTTTTGGAGGGACTGCTACTCCAGCAGGTTTTGGTTACTAGGTTTGAATTGGAATCTCTGTGAGAGAATGACTAACCTTGCAATTATTTCTCTGGCTATTTGCAGCCAGGAGCAGCAGCATATGCTGGAAGAAGCACGTGAGCAAAATGCTGTCTGCTACAGCTTGGGTTTGCTTCTTTCAGGAGCAGAGAGGCCTCAGCTGTTTACCACTCAGTGTTGTGCTTGCTTTCTACTGAAGGATTTCCCAAATGGGATAGAAATGGGTGTATCTACTTGTCTTGAGCTGCTCCCTTGCTTCCTGGAGCTTGCAATTGGATAATCCTTTGTCAGTCTTGTCAGGTTTGAAAGAAAACCATGAACCAAACAAAAACACAGCCTTTTGCCAGCAAAGTTTTGCTTTCTGATTTGGGGCAACACTATTCTCCAGAGCTGGCCAAGCCCCACCTGACCAAAACACAGCTGGAAATAAGATGGCGTTGGGTTTAGCTTTAGCTGTGATGTGGATTGTACTGTTAACCTTCCTTCCAGAGTACAAAGTTTATTTTATTGATTGGGGAGCTTATAATTTAGACTTTGCTGGGACTTGGGCAGCTCTGCAACCTGCTGCGTGCAGTATCTCCTCCTGTACTTTGATATTTGTTCAGGAAGTTGGGAAGGGAAGGTTGCTGGACAGCCCTGAGCGTCTAAGAACTTGGACTGAACTGAAATCTTGTGTGGATGGAGGAGGCAGTAGCTGAATCTTGAGGTAACTGTTGTTGAGGTGAGGTCCTGGCATCTGTGTGCCACTGGCACTTGCTCCAAGCAAGTTGTAGGGGCTTCTATTTAATCCAAAAGCCAGATTTTGGCTCTGTTCAACAGAGGGTTTTTAATTGTGCAGCATTTTTTGCTTATCATGCAGTCTTTCTGTCTAGCTACAGAGCTGCAGCAGGACTAGTTACTTACCAAATGGATGTTGTCATCAGGACCCAGCAGCCTCCTTAGGTTTCAGTTCTGTGCAAGGAGGGAAGATCTGCCGGTGACCGAAGCCTGCCACGGGGGGTACAGTCATTACCATGCCCCTGCTCTTTTGCAGATTCAGAATCTGAAAAATCCTTAAGTGGGTTTGAAACAACAGCCTACTCCTTAGAGGACAGCATGGACTCCAAAGAGACAATAACTTCAAGCATGTCTGAAGAGAAGGTCTGTGGCAGCGGGGAGCTGCTGGCGAACGGGATCAAAAAACACAGGTAGGATGTTGCCTCTTTTTAAGGGGTTCCTGGTGAGTGAAAGAGCACAGGAATCTCTGAAAGCTGACTGTGTAAATGCCTAAAACTTCATCAGGGATGACTGACAAGCAGCTGGTTGTGCTATGATTTTGGAAAGAATGTTGTTCCCAGGCTCGTGTGCTCCTCTGCATCTTGTTTTTATGATGATGGAATCTGAATTAAGTTAAAATATGATGTGCTCTGTAAACTTGGGTTTTAATAGATCTTACTGAAATCTATGTGGATTTTAATTCCTTCATGGATCTTTAATGACCTGTGTCTCCTATTGCCTCTTTAATTTCCAGCCATTTGATCCTTCAGTTGGTCTGAGGAATGAATGAAAAAATATTCAGAACATCAGAAACTCAAACGTTGAACAAAGGGAGTCTTATTCTAAAAGTCTCATCCATGTTTTATGTGCTTATTTTGTGTTGTCAAATGATCCATTTTTGTTTGTTTCTTTGCTGATCAAGCAGGACAATGGGTCTGGAGTTAATGAGATGTAACAGACACCACTATTCTCAAGTTTCAGTGAAAGGGCAATGTAATATTTGTGCTGTGGATCAAGCCAGACTCCAGGATGGTTGCAAACAGACCACTTTGGAAGTGTTTTGAAAGTGCAGGATGATGACAGGGACACCAGAATCCTGTAAAAAAGCAGGGAAGGAAATGCTCATTTCACAGAACCAAGCAAGACATGCTTTAATTACTCACTATCTGAACTAGTTAATTGCAGTGAGTGGTAATGTCAGAGACCTGATGTTTCAAGGTTCAACCTCTGCATGTGTATCCCTCCCATACTAGGCAAAGCCTGAGGCAGATGAGGGCTGGGTGGAGCAGCAGGGAGCTTTGGGAAGGTAGCACAAAGCAGCTGACTAAGCCTGTTGCTCTTGCACTCTTGTCCTGTTAGCAAGGTGATATTTATAGCCTTGGCTAAGTGCCTTTCCTAATTAGAGCAGGAAGTTCAGGGGTGGGGGAAAGCACTAGGTGAAGGTGGCCCTCTGAATTGCCTTGGAAACAATGAGGAGAAAGGCAAATCCTGATCCACATGAAAATGCTGATGTGTGTTGCCATGCTCTCCAAGAGTTTTAACAGGAATTCTGGTTGCTCTGAACAAGAAGTGACTTTGCAAGCTTCCCTAATGCTGCACTGTGCTGTCAGAGCTGCAGGAACATCCAAGATCTGCTGGTTTTAGAAAGGGGAGTGAGAAGAAATGAACCAGCACCTCTGCATAAATTGTGTCTCTGTGTTGCTGTCTTTTAGGAGTAAAGAGAGTGAGAGGTTAGAGTAAAACAAGTGCATGTTCTGCTGGCTTACAGTTTACTGCTAAAGACAAGTGGAAACATCTGCAGATGGAGCTGGGGGCTGCAATTTGGGCCTCTCTTCATTTTGGGGCTAGTTAAAGGGCAATAGGGCCAAATATCCTTTGTCTGTGAAGCCTCTTGTGTCCTTTTTGGAGCAGAAACCTTCTTGTGAGGGGGTCAGAACGTTTGGACAGCACTTAACTCCATCCTTACACCCTTGGGTTTGCTATGGCATTTTTCTTTGACTTCTATGTCTAGGAATAGATGAAGTTCATTTATTTTGCCTAAAATCTTGATGCCTTGCTGTGGTTCCTCAGATGAATGGAGGATCTGCAGCTGGCTGTGGGTTACACAGGAGAGTACCTAACACTGTTTAGCAGTCATTATAAATAAGATTGTTTCCTACTTCATCTAGAAAACCTGAGCTGCTCTTCCCTTTTTTTGAGAGGGGAGGGTTGTACAGGGAGGTGAAGGTCAGTTGTTGAAAGGGGAGGGTTATTTTGGTTTTGGAGGAATAAATCTCCTGCTCCCAAGCAATGGGAAGTGTTGGGATGTACATCTAAAGATAAGTGAAGCTGGTGCCACTCATCAGCTGTCTCATTCTGATTTTTGAAATGTTTCCATCCTACTGATGGTTCATGGAGTGTTTGGAGAGTGGACTTCATTTCTGAAAACTTTTTGGGAGAGGATCTGAGAGAGAGAACAGTCCATTCAACATCTAGAAGCAGTCACATAACTTCTTTTTAAGAAGAAAATTTTTAATCCGAGCCAAACTTTAAAACAGGGGTCAGAATGCCAAATGGGTTTGTCTTTTGGGGAGTCAGGAGGATTTTCAGCCAGGTTGACATGAAGAGCAACCCAAATGTGCCTTTTCCCACACCATGGGTCTCCTTCCTCATTCATGGACTCTTGTAGTAGTTGTCCAAAGTATAATCTATAGTAGATCAAGTGTTTTTAAGTGGATGATTTTAAGTGCATCTCATCTGATCTACTGCACAGAAATTCCAGCAGATAGATGGAACATCAGCAGATGTTTTTGCCACTTAAAGCTAAAATTAACTTCCTGAGTTGTTCCTAAAATTGACCTCTGGAAGGAAATTGGTGTGTTCCCAAACCTTGCCCTTAATCACAGGGAGTGTGTCAAGGTTGGTGGGCCTCAAGTTTTGGCTGCCTGTTGTTTTTTTCAGATGTTTTTTCTTGTTATTGAGATCTTTTCTGGTGGTTTAAAGTGTTCTTTGTGTATTACGTGGAGAAAGGAACTGACTCCCCCATCAGGTTTGGCTAAAATAAGTAAGAAATGTGGCTGAAACTCAATTCCAACAGGAATTTCAACAGGTTAAATGCAGCAAAAATGTAATTTTCATACCTCAGGCACACAGTCCCTGTGTGTCCTTCAGCAAACTTGGGGCATGTGAGTGTGTTTGACATGCAGGAGAGCTTGCCTCAACACAGATCCTGCTGTGCCAGCCACCTTCAGGAAAGAATACCCAGAAAAACATAAGGAAACACTACAAATGAAGGCAAAGCTGAACACTTGGTGGACACTGTCCTCTCCTGGACATCTGTATCAAAGCAGCCACAGAAGAATTTTATGTTTAACATTGTTCAAGATGATCCATTAAGAAAACTAAATCAAACCTGTGCTCATTTTCTCCCAAAGCTGAGAACCACAGGCTGGATTACACAGCTTCAGTGTTGGTCTTGAAAGGGTTTTAAGACTTTCTTCAGGCTATGTCAGCCCCCTGTAGTGCTTTCTGTTCTTTAATGATGCTTTTTCCCTGTTGTTCCTAAGGGTGGGTTTTAACACAGGCAATAAATCTCATGGCCCTTCACTGTCAGTCTACAGCTGAGCAGCCAAAAAACAAACCCTGTGAACATACCTGTGCACCCACTCAGGATTTCCCTTTCCTCACAGAGCCAGCTAAAGATCTTAATGGTGTCCTTGTGACAAATGCTGTTCTGATAACTGATAGAGACATTTCCTTCCACTGCTCTTCTGCAGAATGGTTCTGGGCCTGGAGAGGTTCAGGTCTCTGTGCAGGTAAAGCAGTTGAAGTGCTTCAGACAAGCACTGGCATCCCCCCCCCTTGGGTTTTAATTTAAGAACTGGAAAACTGTTACTTTCAAAAAGTATTTGGGTTTCTTAGTCATGGTTAGTAATGGAAAACTTTCCTCCTTCTGCTTCCTTCCCTCTTCCTTTCTGCAGAACGAGCTTGCCATCACCCATGTTTTCCAGGAATGACTTCAGCATCTGGAGTATCTTAAGAAAATGCATAGGAATGGTAGGTAATCAAAGCTATAATAAAAGATGTCAAGTGGTTGTTTCATTTGAGCCACAAATGAGGGATTTTTTTTTTTAATTGTCTCTTTATGCTTTATTTACTCTCACAATTTGAGAATGCAAGACTGGTTCAGAGCAGTTCTCCTTCAGTAAAGAATTTTCTCTTGATTTTAGCACTTAAAGTACTATCATAGCATTTTTTTTTTACTTTGACTGTGGAAAAACAAACCCAAAAACCTCCAACAACTTGAATTTTGCTGTTCTGCCTTCCTCTTAGTCTCTCAGGCTTCCTCCCTGTGGCCAGATGGTGGCTAAATCAGAGGTTAGCTGCTTGGCACCTAATCTGCTCCCAGCTAAGGGGGGGGTTGAGAAGAGTTCTTCTCTCCACTAGATCCTGCAGCAGGCTGGAGGTTCTTCCTGCTGCTAAACCTCTCTTGGCCTGTCACAGTAGCCTACAAAAGGGAATGTGTGTCTAGCTGCTGTCTCCTCCCTGTGCTGTAGTCAGAGCAATGAGGTGTGGAGCTGCTGGCAGAGGCATTCCCACACCTCCTGAGCTGTCCTGAAGCAGCTGAGGTTTCTCACAGTGGCTCTAGCAGAGAAGTTATAACCTTTAGAATACAAAGAGCAGACTGAAGGGCTGTCATGGGGAAGGTGTGTGCAGCAAAAAAGTCCATATAGGTCTTCATTGTTTGGGTTTTTTTTTTTGCAGAAATTGCTGCACAGAAGCTGTAGTTGGGGAGGGCAGAAGTTGGGACAGATTGTACTTGTATCTGCTGAAGCTGTTAGTGCCAGATGCTGACACTGTGGTTAGGAACAGTGCTCTTCACTGTCATATGATGTGCTTTTAATTTGCTGCTGCAGGCAGTTTAGACATGGCTGTTTTCTGTGCTCAGAGGGTATGCTGTAGAAAAATGGGCAAGGGAAGGAATAAACTGCCTCAGAACTGCAGGACTGCTTTGACATTTTTATGCTTGTTACAAAAATGCCTTCTGTGGAATGCAGAATTCCTGTTTTTACTCCTATGCTGCCATGTTTCCCTGTCCTTCCTCCTCCTCTGCTTCCAAAAAAAGATATGTTTAACTAATTAGATGGCCTATATCTATTTTAAAAGTAATAAATAACTTAAAGGGCTGTGAATCATAGAATCCTTTAGGTTGGAAGGGACCTCCCAAGATCATCAAGTCCAACCATTGAGCCATTAGGGCTCTAAAGTCTTTCCATTTTTTCATCTCACCTTCTCAATGCATTTGTTGATGGGCAGTTTGGTTTGGTGGCTGGGTTTTGTTTTCCCAGTGGCCTTAATGTCAGTGTGGATAATCTTCCCAAGCTCAGGAGGGATGTGCAGGATTTTTTTCATTAGAGGAGCCAGGTCAAGCCCTGTTGCGTTAGCACTAAGAGCCTCGTTTATTTTTGTCATCAGCCAATTACACTGGGGTTACTGCAGGCCAGTGGGCCCCAAGTGGTTGAGTTTTTAACCCCAGTCTCATTCCTGCCCCAGGAGCTGTCGAAGATCACCATGCCAGTGATATTCAACGAGCCCCTGAGCTTCCTGCAGCGGCTCACCGAGTACATGGAGCACACCTACCTCATCCACAGGGCCAGCTCCCTGCCCAGCCCCGCCGAGCGCATGCAGGTACTGCCCTGGGGGCTCCAGGGGGGGGCTTTGGGAACCTCTTTCCTTCACAGGTAGCCACCCCCTCAGCAGGAGCTCTGATTTGCTGCAGGTCATATCCTCCCCTTCACGAACCGGTTCTGCCATCCAGAAAAACGTTTTGCTTTCGTAGCCTTGGGGTGGAAACTCCATGAAAAGTTTTCATCCCCCAGCCTTGCAAACAGCCCCTGGCTGAGCTGTTTCAGGAGGATCACTCTGCACTGCTGCTGCAGGCTGAGAAGCAGGAGGCAAACTCTCTGCTCTTCTTTTTGAACAGTGTGTTGCAGCCTTTGCTGTGTCTGCCGTGGCCTCGCAGTGGGAGAGAACAGGGAAACCCTTCAACCCCTTGCTTGGAGAGACCTATGAACTGATCAGGTAAGGAGCAGAGGACCCACTGGAGAGTGGGGAGTGCTCTTCTGTGCAACTGATGCTTCATCAGGCTTGTCAGGCTGCTCTTCCTTTCTCCTCACAGCTGCTGGAGGTGCTTGCAATGTGTGTTGGGGCTCAGCCGTGCACCTACCAGGGAAGGGAAACTGCTCAGAGCTGAAAGGCCAAAAAAAAAGATGAGATTTGCCAAGTTTAAAAGCCAGATTTATTTACAAAATAAAGAATGGCAACTTCACTACACCTGATATAGAGATTGAATGCTTTTGGTTGTCTTCCTTTTGCAGAGATGATCTTGGATTTAGACTTCTCTCCGAGCAAGTCAGCCACCACCCACCCATCAGTGCTTTCTATGCTGAAGGTTTAAATAATGACTTTGTGTTTCATGGATCAATTTATCCTAAACTCAAATTCTGGGGCAAGAGCGTGGAAGCAGAGCCAAAAGGCACGATGACCTTGGAGCTGCTTGAGTAAGTTGATCAGTAATAATTGCACAGGCACAGTGGCTGCATCCATGAGGATCTGTGTGCTCTAGAGCCTCGTGGCTTTAGGCATGGACACCTCTGCCACATCCTAGTGTTTGCTGGATGGCTGTGGGGAGGAGGGGATGAGAAGATGAAGAGAACTGCCATCATTTCTCCTAACATCCTCCTAGGAGCAGGAGTTGAGGGGTGTGTGTGATCTGCAGAGGCTTGGACATGAGTCCTACCCAGACCAGCAGGCTGCTCTCCTGGCTTTCCACGTGTCAGCCAGTGCTAACAGTGCCTGTCTTAGGGAACTGATAAAATCAGTAGCTACAGGCCAATAAGCCTCTTGGGCTTCCTGACTCCCTGCCATGCCCATTTCAAGGCTTGGTGTGATTCACAGATGATGGCTCCTTGCAGGAGTGGTACAAAGAGCCTGTGTGTTCATTTCTATCCCTCAGGCACAACGAAGCCTACACGTGGACAAACCCTACCTGCTGTGTGCATAACATCATTGTGGGCAAACTCTGGATTGAGCAGTATGGAAACGTGGAAATAACTAACCACAAGTAAGTGGAAGAATGTGGGAGCTTTCACTTGCTCCAAGTGGGAAGAGGAGAAATGTTGGGAAGTAATTGGTGCCTTCTCGTCCTGCCTTTAGAACTGGGGAGAAATGTGTGCTCAGCTTCAAGCCCTGCGGCCTCTTTGGGAAGGAGTTGCACAAAGTGGAAGGCTACATTCAGGACAAAAGGTAACAGCTTCATTCCTCATGGGGAAACAAGGGGCTGCTCTCTGGCTTTGGTGTGAACCTCGTGCCCTGGATGCTGCTGCCAAGGGCAGGAGCCCACAACAGCCAAACTGAGTCGTGTGACACCAACAGGAGTCGCTCTCAGAAGTTCTGCTTTCAGATATTTCTGCCTGAACTGATGAAATAGATCTCTCTAAGCTCCTTTCTAAACTTTTTTTGACAGCAAAAAGAAGCTCTGTGCACTGTATGGGAAGTGGACTGAGTGTTTGTACAGCATTGACCCAGCTACATTTGAAGCCTACAAAAAAAATGACAAGAAGAATGCAGAAGAGAAGAAAAGCAGTAAACAGGTATTAACCACACAAAGAGGGAGCATCTCAAAAGCCCCTTCAGAAAACTAACTATATTTGTAGCATTTAAGAGCATTAAGATTTCTTTTCACTTATCCTCCCTCTCCTAGTAGGATACCAAGTGGATTGGCTGAGTGCCAGCATTAAGGGATGAAATGATTTTTCTCTTGCCAGGATTTGTGTTCAGACTTCCCAAAACGTGATCTCAACACTGGGTGGTTCATTATCTGCCTCAGCCTCCAAAGTCACATGAGGAAACAGCATTTCTGTTGGTCAGGCTATGTTCTGATCATAAATAATGATATTTATAGTCTGATAGGAGGACTGGGCTCCTAGAGGCAGGACAGACTAATTTCCCATCTTGATTAGATCCTATTTTCCAGCTTTTACAAGGGATTTTTGCATTGCTTTCTGTTCAATTTTCCCAGCTAGAGAAATACTTGCTTTTTTTTATCCACCAGTTTTTTATTTTTCTGGGAAAAAAATCCCTCACTTTTAAGTCTTCCAGATTTCTGGTCAGGAATATGAGTTTTATTTAAGGTGAATGGTGATGGTGACAACATGCAGCTTGATGAAGAGCAACCACTCCCATAGTATCTTAATACAGAGATTGTTCCCCTGGGACTGAAGCTCAATTTATTTGTTGTTTTGAGTGTTGGTTGTTTTTATACTTTAGAAGAGCTCTGCAAGGAATTTTCAGTGCAGGTTCAGATTGTTGCTATAGCTGAGGTTGCTCCAGTGCTTGTCATCAGGAGACTGCTAAAGCACTGGGGATCACTGCTGCTCCTCAGGGCTGACCCTGCTGCTCTGGGGATCCAGGAGCACAGAAAAACACATCCCTTGTCTGCAGTCAGCTTCCACTTTGCATTTGCCAGCAATGCTCAAGACACTCCTTGCTTTTCACCTCCAAGGGAAGCATCATGCTGCATAAAGCTCCAGCTGCTGTGGCTCTAGGAGAGCAGGATCCTTCCCCTCAGCTGTGGGGTAGCACACAGAAAGCTCTGTGAATGAGATAATCTGAGTCCCCACTGCCCTCTTGTGTTTCCAGCTGCTGTGGCTCTAGGAGAGCAGGATCCTTCCCCTCAGCTGTGGGGTAGCACACAGAAAGCTTTGCAATGCTCTGTGAATGAGAGAGTCTGTGTCCCCACTGCCCCCTTGTGTTTGAGGAGCTGATATGGGTGAGGTTTGAACATCCAGGTGAGCCAAATCTGATGGATGATGTTTGTCCCTTCATGGTAGTGAGGGATTCGTTCAGCATGAAGCCACATGGCTCTTCACATGTCTCCTGATGAGACTTCTCAGCTTTATTTGGTTCTTTTCCACCTATTCCTGTGTTGCTACTAATGAAGAACCACTTCTGCCTCCCCTCAGGGGACCTGCTTTGATGCCACTCCTTTTTGTAAGGATAAAACTTAAGGGAAAGAACTTTGCAGGGAGCTAAACCAAGGCTTCGTGTGTGCAGAGGTGATATTTCACCCCCAGCAAAGGAGTTGCAGCAGACCTAGGGTTAGATCAGGATGATTCTGCTCCACATGAACAGGAGTAATTTTTTTTTTTAAGCATTTAATGCAGTATTTTCAGTGCAAATCCATGGAGGAGCATGATGTAAGGCAACAGCAACTGCCCTCACCTGCCTCAGCTGCAGATACCAGGGGTCTTGCTTTGGCAGAGCCTGTTACTGCCCTCCCAACACTGTGCTGAGCATGAAATATGGATTGTGGTGGCAAGAAAACAAGAAAATCCACTTTTTCCTTAGTTCTTTGTAATTCTCATGATACTTTTAAGATTGTCTCCACCGAGGCACAAAGTGCAGTGTGTGTTTTAGCCTTTCTGTAAGAGCTGGTTTGGAGTTTTGAAGTCTCTTTCTTTTGATAGAAGGATCTCTCTCTGATCTGTTCTGCTTCAAATGGCCAATTTCTGAAGGATTGATCCACGTCCTTCAAAGGGCAGAAGGGAAGGTTGCCAGCACAGTGCAGAGGAGTCAGCTGAAAGCTCTGTTTATCTCCCTGGTAGCTGAGAGACTGAACATTGTTCTGGTTATTTTGCAACCTGTTCATGATTAAAAGCAGTGTGATAATCAGAGTTCAGTGTCAGGCATGGGAACACTTGTGTTTGGAAAAAAAATGGGACATCTCTGTTGTGGAAAATTGACATTTCTTAATGCCTGAACATCCAGACTATCTACAAAGATGTTGGTGGAATAAACTGTTGGTGGATTTGGGAGGGAACTGGGAGTAGGGATGTGCTGTGGCAATGCTGCTGCCTTTCTTGTGTGGCTGAAATGGGTTTAACTTTGCTCAAGGGAATAATTTCATGGAAGTTCTGGTGTTGGAGTGAATGGGTGTCAATGGTTCCTGACTCCAGGGAACTTCTCTTTCCTTTGTGTGCTGCAGGTGGGCAACACTGAGGACTCGGATGAGATGCCACTGCCAGATTCTGAGAGTGTCTCTGTTATCCCTGGAAGTGTTTTGCTGTGGAAGATCACACCAAGACCTCCAAATTCAGCACAGGTCAGTGAGGCTGCTGCTTGTTGGAAGTCTCTGCTGTTGTTTTACTTTGTGGGTCCAGCACAGAGCAAATCCATCTGTTTTGTCATGAACAGGTCTGGATTGGCCCATGGACTGCAACCAACATTCCCACCCCAATTGTAACTCTGTGGTGTGGGGTTGGAGGGACAACTGCCACAGGCATGACTCCAGAGCTAGTGGAATTTCTCTGGAGAATGGGATGCTTTATGTAGCTAGTGGAATGGGGGCTTCCCCACCTCTCCACCCTGCTTACCTTGTGGAAATACCTTCTGAAGGGTTTGATTAGAAGACAGACACTTCCCAGGAGCTGCTTGAGGGCAGGAGTTGGTGTGTGAAGGGCTGTGGAGCTGGAGAGCCAGCGGGCAGAACACAAGGGGAGTGTTGAATATGGAAAGGCAAAGAATTGGGACAAGGAAAGATGTTGGTGGGTCAGGGAAAATACCAGGAAGGCTGGAAAAAGATGATGAAAGGAATAGTGCACTGCATTATTGGATGCTGGGCTGCTTAAAAAAGAACTGCCAGGGACCACCTGGACTCTGCCCAACAGGCCACTTTTGCTGGTATCTTGAGTGACTCAATAATAAAAAAAGCACTTGCAGGTTTGTTTCTAGACAGCAGCTTTCTTGAGGATTACATCTAGCAGCTAGAGGTGCATCAAAACCTCATTGTTTTTGTCATTGTCTCTGAATTTCAGATGTATAATTTTACCAGCTTTGCCATGGCTTTGAATGAGCTGGACAAAGAAATGGAGAGTGTCATTCCCAAAACCGACTGCCGGCTACGGCCAGACATCAGAGCCATGGAGAATGGAGAAATAGGTAAGTCAGGTACTGGCAAAGGTATTTTTACTTATGGGAACAAAGGGAAATCCTCACTCCAGCTGTTAGATGAACTGTTAGAGGAAGAAGCTACCCATAAAGATCTGTTCCCCTGTGCTGCAAGACAAGCAGCTCTTCAGCAGAGCCTTCTGCTGCTGGGCCTGTGCTGCTGGTGCAGACTGGGCATGGTCACCTGGGGGTCCTCTGTGCTACCTGTTGGCACTGAGGATGTTCTGCTCCATCACCTTCCCCTTGAGTTGGGCACCACAGTCAGGCTGTCAGGGCTGTAGATCCCTGGATCCTCCTCCTGGCCCTTCCTTCTGGTGTCCCACTGACTAACCTCCAGTCCAGTGGGACCTCCCCAGTTAGCCAGCACTGCTAAGTGATGGGGAGTGGCTCCGGGCGGACTTTTTTTGTGGGGGGGAGTGGCTCGGTGAGCACTTCTGCCAGCATGTCTCAGTACCCTTGGATTTATTAAATTCTTGTTGAGGATTCAGGTGTGAAGGAGATGACCCTTCACCTGCTCTGCTGCTTAGTCTGACTTCTTCAGACCTTCTGACAATCCAGAGCAACTCTTCTGCTTGTTCAGGATCATGACCTGTGCTACCCATGTGTGTTAACAACAGAATGAAGGGATGCTGCAGAGAGATGATTGTGGTTTGGAAATGAATATTCCAAACCCCTGTTATTAAGAAATGCAGCATTAATAACAACTTATCCCAAACCTTAACAAGAAGTGAGTGGCCAAATTTTGGAACTAAAGCCAGGATATCTTAATATTTCCCTGACTGAAATAAACTCCAGGTATTCCACCTCCCCTTGTTCACATTTCCTGTCACATAAACGTGTTCTCGGGGCCCTCAGGCCCTAAACAAAGGTGTATTTAGCATTCTGAAAAGCCTGGAATTCAATTGCCTGACCTTTTTATCCCTTCAAGATCTAGCTAGTGAAGAAAAGAAGAGGCTAGAGGAAAAACAACGGACCGCCCGCAAGAATCGCTCCAAGTCTGAGGAGGACTGGAAGACAAGGTCAGTGCTGGGCTCTGGGGGTGTCTCTGTGGCTGCAGCCCCCTCCTGCTGCTGGCACCACCCCTCCTCATGTACAAACTGTTGTTGTCACTGGGCACCTCTTGGTTGCTGATGTGAAAAAGGTGTTGGCATTGAGAGCTGCTTGGTTTGGAACTGCCTCAGCTGTGGGTGCTTGGCCAGAGGGGAGGAAATGCTTCCTCCAGTGCTGCTGCACCCCCACTGCTCAAAGGGGGTCACCCAGATAGCCAGGTCCCTTTCTGAGGGGGTTACTGACCACAGAAGTTGGAAAAAATGAGCTTCCAGGAGATGATGGGTTTACTCTGAGATGAGAGCAGTCAGGTGGGAACTCTCACAGGCTGAGCAGACTCTGAAAACTCGACCAAATGGATCTGGTTTGATCAGAACTGGTCTATTTAAAGTACAGGAATGAATGGGTTGTCTCTTCACAGGAGAAAAAAAACAGTGGTAGGGCTAAACTCTCTAAGCAAGCTTCATCTCTTCCCTACTAATCAACCCAGACACTGTGGATTAAGGGTTTGTAAAATGTCTGTTTGTAACTATAAATCCCTTTTTCTTTTTTCTTCAAATGAAGTCACCCATCCTCCCAGAGTCCCAGGTTTGGACACCTCTGCCTTTGTCTTTTTCCTGTGCCTGCTCTCTCCTGAAGTGTTTGGGTGGAAAATAACAGCTTTGTAATGCTTCCAAGTCAAGGTGTGGAGTGCTGGGCAGCCTTTCCTGAATGCAGAGTGGTTCTGGCCTCTCACCAAAGGTTTCCAAAGCAAGGGATGGTTACACTGACTTCTTCCAGAGGTGCCTGGAGTAGCTCAAGGTGGAGCTCAAAGCACCTGAGGCTGGGGACTGCAAATTGGGGAGTTCCCAGGGGGCAGCTCTGTTTTCAGGGGGTGTGATTTAGTGCAGACACCACTCAGCAGGTTGTTCTTTGGAATCCTCTTTAGAAGTTGGGTCTTGGTTGTTTCAGGTCTTGGTGTTTCTGAAGCAATTCATGTTTTAGAGGCTGGCCAGTAGTCCTCTCCTTTCCCTCACTAGGTTATCTGATTGCTTTGAGTCTCCTCCAGCTCTTGGTTCTTTCCTTCTGATTGAACTTGGGAGCTGCCCTGTGATACTGGTGGTCATGACACTTGTGCTTTTTGGTCCCAGTTGGCCCAAAGGTGCTGAGGGGAGAGCTGAGTCCAAAGGGGGCTGCTTTATACAGGCATCAGTTACTGCAGTGAGGCATGAAAAGGAACAACTGGCTTCAGAGTAAGGCAGGAGGAACTTCTGCAGCCTGGGGTGGTAACTTCAGCCACACAGGGGTGGGGCTGCACCCTTGTTCTGAGGGTGGTGAAAACCAAGGGGAGATCTAGACCCTGGGAAAAGACTGGTTTTGTTTTCAGGGCTGCAGTGCTTGTGGTGTTTTCATGTCTTGCAAAAAACCTGTCCCTGCTGTATGCATGTTAAAATGGTTGTTCACAACTGCTTTGAAATAACTGCACCTGTCCTTTCTCATGGGATTGGCTGCTTCAGGGATTTCACCCAGGAGACACTGAAGCAGGGTGGTGAAGAGGGAGATCCAGCCCACTGAAGGGGACTGTAAATTCACTGCTCAATTCAAAGCCAAGAGGGGCTCCTGCAGTTCACAGTAATTGGACAGTGAACTGCTGGAGAGGCAGCAAAGCAGTTCTGAACTTGTCCAAAGGGGGGTGTGAGCAGCTTCACTGACCTGCCCTCTGTTTCCTTCCAGATGGTTCCACCAAGGCCCCAATCCCTACACTGGCACACAGGACTGGCTTTACTCTGGCAGCTACTGGGACAGAAACTACTTTAACTTGCCTGATATTTATTAAAATGCAATAAGGAGCCTGTGACTGATTACAAATAAGTCTTAAATCTGTTTTAATGTTTCCCTTGTTTTACTTACCTCCTGAAAAAAACTGACATGTTATGGAACAGGCCATGAAGCATCTCCACAGTGAACCTGGTGGTAGGTGAGCTGCAGTCCTGTAGGTAGGGGAGTCATTTTTCTGGCTGCTGGTGGACAAAGTCCCCATGGTTTTGAGCTGAATACACCTATATTAGGTTGTGGTGTATGTGGACTAGAACACCCTCTGGCTGTTCTGTGAATACTTTCTTTTGTAGATAACGTTGGCACAGGTAAAACTGGTTTTATTTATTGTGACATGGGAATGTTTCCAAGCACAGAGGAAGGGCAGTGTTCTCTCCTTGAACAATGAAGGGGGTGGTGTCACCTTTGGAAAGATGTAATTTTTTCATAAAGTGATTTTTTTTTTTTCCTTACTTGAATCCTGAGCTCTGCTCAGAGATTCTGGAAGAGGTCCCATGTCTGGAGCATTAATGCAGTTGTTTAAAGCTGGTAAACTACTCAGAGATATTTATTCCATGTTTTGTGCAGTGTTGTTTGGATTTATTTTTTTGCTCTCCTGTTTTTTTGCTACCAACTTTATGGTTTAAAGGAATTAAGAGCCATGGAAATATCTACAGATCTGATTTCAGCTGCACACTAGGAGAACAGGTTTTAAAAGAATCTGTCTCCTGCACTAGAAGTTCTGGTGCCCAGCACTGCTGCAAAAAGGCAGGACCCTGCTCAGAGGCCAGGACCCTGCTCAGAGGGCCAGGACCCTGCTCAGAGGGCCAGGACCCTGCTCAGAGGCCAGGACCCCGTGGGACGTGGCAGGGGGGACAGGACCTGTGTCTGGGGTGTGCAGGCTCCCTGGGAGGAGAGGGTCTGTGCATCTCAGAGGCAGCAACAGCACCTCAGGGAGGCCTCCTGTCCACAGCCCCTTTACCCCTGTTCAGTGGGGTGCATCTAATCTCAGAGTGTAAGTTTATATTGTGTACAGAGCTTCGAGAGGGCAGAGCTGCTCCTTGTACAATATTTTATTTGCTGCCTGGAGGTTAATGGTAATTAATTGAATAATTTAATTGCTACTAAATAAAGGCTTCAAAACTTCCTCCATCTTAGTCTGAAGTGAGTGGTGTTGGACAGCACTGGCCCCTCCTGAGCGAGGCTGCTGTGGATGCTGCTGCAGTGAAGTTGTGGAGTGTGGTTCCCTGTGCTCCCAGGGCCAGGGGGCAGCTGAGAGCTTCCCCCAGGGCTCTGCAGCCTCCCTGCAGCTCCAGCCCTGAGGGGGGACTACTGCACCTGAAGGAGGGGAGGAGATCCTGTCTATTTTTACTCTCTGCACTACTGGAATTACCCAGGTAATGATGCTGAGGCATTTGCATAGATAAGAGGAAGCCTTTTTCTTTTGCAGTCTCTCAGGTGAGGGCTCAGTTCCTCACAGCAGATGGAGAAATTTAATACCTGTGCTCTCTCCTGGAACCCTCATCTCTGCCCTCCAGTCTCAGTTCTGGCCAGCACCTACTGTAGCTGTGCAGCTTCAGGTGGGATTTGGTAGCCACAGGCTGGGCTGCTGGTCCCACAGAAACAAAGCCCACAGAAACAAAGAGGGGGAAACCTCTACACACCATTATTTGGTTTTCCCCCTCCTTTTTTGTTTTGAGCAATGAACAGATTTGTTTTTCCTAGACCTACTCCTACTTCAAGGCAATGAACAGATTTGTTTTTCCTAGACCCTTCTTCTTCCCTTCAAGAGTATGGCTGATTTAAGAGCCCAGGCTGGAGCTGTGAAACCACTAAAGCAAAAGTCCTTTTCTTCTCTCCTTCCTGGTTTTCCCCCTCCTTTTTTGTTTTGAGCAATGAACAGATTTGTTTTTCCTAGACCCTTCTTCTTCCCTTCAAGAGTATGGCTGATTTAAGAGCCCAGGCTGGAGCTGTGAAAGTCCTTTTATCTCCTTCCTTGAAGCATAACCTAAGCTGTGCTCCTCAGTAAACCTGTCCTTGGAGTGAGTTGATCATGATAAGATGAACTCCTTCCTCTTGTATGTCATCTGTCAGCATCCCTGGGGCTTATTCACCCTGTGAGCACAGTGAAGAAACAGCTGCAGAGGTGTCTCAGGGCTCCTTACTCACCCAAAGTTACCATTCCAGATGTTGTGCTGTGCTAGCAAAGTACAAAGACCAGGGGAAGACAGTGCCAGTTGCTGGAGCAGTGGTTATTACTTTATTGGGCTGATGACATTCCTCCTGGATTCCACAGGGCCTGGCTTCTCAACCTGTGTGAAGAAACAGCAGCAGCTCAGGAGGTGTGCACCAAAATTGCTCTGATTGCCCACTTAAATCCACATCTGAGTGTTACACACGTGCTGAACGTTCAAGCTGCAGGCATGAAGATGTGTACAACAGCTTCAAATCTGGGATTTGAGTTGATTTGAACTTGATTTGAATCTGGTAGTGTTAATTAAAGTGTAACAAGCAGAGGAAGGCATCAAGGTCTCATGTATGACAAGCAGTTTAACTACTGGTCTTAAATCTTATTTTGAAAGAGGTTAAATTAAGCTTTCAGCAGTAAAATCCAAACCACTAGCACTTCCCTCTGCATGACTCCTTCAGCCTTGTGCTGTGACAGCCACCCCCAGTGCCAGAACCTTCTGCACGAGCAGTTCTACCTGTGTGTGCTGCTGAACCTCTCCTGGCAGACACCAACATCATCCAGAGGGATGGCAACGGAGAGCACAGGGGGTGGGCTTGGCTGAGCTCCTCCTTCCTCTGTCTCCTCAGCAGCTGGCCTGGCCACGGGCACTGGGAGGGTCATGAACCTCCTCCTAGCCCCTGCCCCCTGCCCTGCAAAGACAGCGTGGCCAGGGAGGGGCTCCCAGCCCTGGGGGGGCTGCACACTGGAGCCCACCAAGATCAAGGGTGGAGCCTTTCCCCTCCTGCTTTTGTCTTGCATCACATAAATGGGAGCTGATGCTTGTGACAGCTGCAGGCTCTGCTCCTCTTCCTCCCCGGGGTGAGCGAGGGGTGCGCACCCTGGAGCCCACCAAGATCAAGGGTGGAGCCTTTCCCCTCCTGCTTTTGTCTTGCATCACATAAATGGGAGCTGATGCTTGTGACAGCTGCAGGCTCTGCTCCTCTTCCTCCCCGGGGTGAGCGAGGGGTGCCTGAGGGGAGGGACCCCCAGCTCTAGCAGCAGGTGGTGGGGAGCTGTGACCTTGTCTCAAGTCAGTTAGGCAATAGAGGGTCCAGAGGTTAGAAGGTGGGGGTGGCTGTCCTGCTTCTCCTGATGCCATGGCTACAAAGACAAAAGGAGAGTGCTGGTGTGAGGAGCAGGGAATGCCAGTCACTGTCAGAGCCCTTGTCTAACCCTAAGCCTGGCAAAAAACAAGCATGCTGCAGCAGGGAGCTGGGGGAGCTGACCCATGTGGCTGAGCAACACCCACAGCCTGCAAAAAGCAACTTTGTGGTCAGACCAGAGGCTCTTCTGGGTATTATCTGTTATTTCTGAAACTGAAATTTGTTAAATTCCTCCAAAAGTTTGGAGGGTTTGGTTTGGTTGGGGTTTTTTTCCTCCCCAAAAACAGCCAATTTAAAAATCTGGTGAAGCTCAGCTCCCCTCTACAACATGCTTTGCTGAGAGCTCACAGCTATGCTGCTGCTGGGGCCTGGGGCAGGGCCTGGAGAGCTGCTGCAGGACTAGGGAGACTCGAGCAAGGGAGCTCCACCCCCTGGGGGGGCTTCTCCAGCTGGGCAAGGGAGGAGCTGGGCACAGGTCACCACAGGAACGAGATGCTGGTGAGAGCCTCAAATGAAGGATGAGCAGCAGCTCCCCTGTGTGGTACTGGTGACCAGTGCTGAGCCCACTCAGCCCAGCTGCAGGACCTGCCAAGCTCCAGGAAGCAGAGGCAACCACCACCACGTTCTTTCTAAATGAAAAAACTCCTAGGTCAGTGCTGGAATACAAGATCCTTCAGGGGAGCAGAATCAAAACCAGGGCTCTCCAGCCCCAGGGCACGTGTGTTGCATCTCAGGTCTCCAACACCTGCTTCAAAAAGCATGGCTTGTTTTGGGCAAGCCCACTGGGTGACAATGGGCACCTTCCCATGGCTCTTCCCTGCCTGTTTGTCCACAGGGGCACAGGAGTCCTGCCCAGAGCCAGCCCCAGCTCCTGGAGCAGATGGAACACACGTGCTGGGGCCAAGCAGCCCGTGCTGGTAACAGCAGTTTCTCAGGAGCCCTCTCCACCCTGCACCACACTGACCTAGGTGCTTTTCCATCGAATCCCTGCTGAGGAAGCTGGAGAGCTGGAAGCTGCCACTGGCAGGTGACACAAACCCCTCGAGCTTTCTTACCTGGCAGGACACACACTTGCTCTGCTGATCCCCCTCGTGCCGCAGGTTCCGCTCGCTCAGGATGACTCCACTACACCAGCAGCAGCTCCACCTGAGGCTGTCGTGCTCAAGCCCTGCCCTGCCCCCCCTGGCTGCTCAGTCTTTAACAGGTAAGTGGTTTGGTGTGCAAAGGGAATGACTATTTTCTGTGGGAACTGCTCTACGTAGGGTGGGGCCTCTGCCTCCTCCAGCAGCGGCTCATCCCGGCAGCCCCGTGGCACGGCGTCGGTGGGGGAGGTCCCCTCAGCTCTGTGGCAGGGAGGCACAGCCTGCAGTGGGGCTGAAGGAGGGGAGGGGGGTTGTTCTTCCCACGAGGGGACCCGGGAAGCTTCACTGACATCGTTTGTCAACACCTCAAGCTGGCTGCCCGAGGGCCCTGGCTCTCCAGCTGCAGGGGACTGACTCTGCTCTGCTGGTGGTGACCCAGCAGCTCCCGGGCCAGCAGCAGCATCCTCAGCAGCACTGTCTATGGGTGTCAATTCATCCTCTGAGGCCTGAGAGTCTTCAGGCAGGGTCTGCACGCTGGTGGCCACATCCCTGACAGAGTAATGGGGAGGAGTGTTACCTAGGAGGTGGGCAGCCAGCTGGGCAGGCTGGGCAGGGACGTAGGCCAGCTGGGGTTCCTCAGGGGACAAAGCTCCACCAGACCCGGGGGGGCATCTGCTCTCTGCAATGCAACTGGTGGTCGAGGGCTGCTGAGTTGCTTTGGAGCTATGCTGAATATCAGGTTCCTCAAGGATGTGGTCTTCCTCTGTGTCAGTAGACTTGTCCTGTTGCTCGGGCTCCCCAGAAGAGGGAGTGTCTGTGAACTCTGATGCTGTCTTCTCCAGGCTGTGATTCCCACTCCCTGCAAGGCAAAAGCAGATGATGGCAACACGTGAGCAACTAGCTCCATTTAAATCAAATGAATAATTTCAGCACCAAGTCAGTTAGATGCTCTAGAGGATATTTATGAGGCTCCCCAGGTTGTGGGGATGGAATCATCTGAGGAGGTTTCCTCCTTGCCTATCAATAAGGGGAAGAAAATTCAGAGAGCAGTGGTACCACTTCAGAAGCTTGGAAGCCTTAACTGTACCCCAGTTCCTGTTGTGATGCCCACTCTCTTTCCTGCTGCCTAGAAACACTGCTGCACAGAGGGGTTAAAAGATTAAACCTTTCACACCAAGCTCATCAGATAAGGCAGCCAGAAGACCAGGGCTCCTCTGTGCAACACCTCAGAACTGGATGGATAAGGGATCTAGAGGGATGGGAGGGGAGGAAAAGTTGGAACTGGATGATCTTTAAGGTCCCTTCCAACCCAAACCATTCTATGATTCATGATTATGCAAAAACTGCTGCATGATATCATTAATTAACATTTGAAAATGGACCAAAATTCAGCCTTTGGTGATAAAGTCACACTGCAACATCCACCAGTCATTTGTACAAGAAGAAAACTGCTTCAAGCTCTCCAGATCTTAAGATAGGAATAAGACAGTAGCACTTTCTGTTCATAGCTGTGTCTTCTCCTCATTGCTGTAACTACCTCACTCTGAGTCTCCACCTATAGACCAAGGTTGTCTCAAGTGCTTGGGTTACTTGGAACCCAGTTATTCCAACCCTCACAGTCAGACCCAGGGAGCAGCTGAGAACACCCAGCACTCCCCAAAGGACTCAGCAGCAGAACAAAATCATCTCTAGAAACATATACAATATCTATTGGCCCAGAATGGGTAAGCATAAAGATCCATCTGCTTAGGGGGTGACCAACCACCCCACAGCACCTTCAAATGACCAAAGGCAGCCAGGCTCTCCTGGATTAGATATGGAAGGGATGCATCCCATAATAAGTGAAAGCTATTTGCATCCATTCAGGTTAGAACACTGTCACCAAAGACCTTAAAAGAACAAACAGGAACCATCTTACCACTAACGAAGTTGAAGTTTGCAACCAGTTGTGTCAGATCCAGATGTGGGTGCCCTGGGAACAGAAGCAGGAGTGAAGCTGGAGCAGGGCAGTGCCCTCCAGCAGCTCAGCTCCTCAGAGGAACCACTGGCAGAACCAACCTTTCTGGAAGGTGACAAGCTCTTGGAAATAGAGAGCAAAGAACTGAGTGATGTCCTTGGGGTTGCTCTCGACGACAGCCTGGCTCACCCCCTCCAGCAGGATCCTGAGGCCATATGGAACCACCAGCTTCATCTTGGAAGACTGCATCTTTTCTTTGCCCACTGAAGCTGGCTTACAAGTTTCCCATCTGTACAAAAAAAGACCTCAGGTGACTGTCTACTTCACCCCAGTGGGAAGTGTCCCAACACCAACATCACAACCACAGCTGCTCATCCCTTGCCAGGCCTCACACGAGGCTCCTCCACCTCTCCCCAAAAGCTCCTTTAGCTTCAAGGGTGTATTTACCATCTGCAGTGGCCAAACCCTTCACTCCCCTCCACACCTCCAGGCAGCAGAAGGCACAGTCAGAGCCACCCACCTAGGGAACCACAGTGGGAGTTCAAACCCATCACCTGAATGCCTGTTTTTGTACAGACAAACCCCACCCAAGCACCCCCCCATGAGCCACAAAAGCCATCTGTGTTCAAGTAGAGTCCACAGGACATTTCTTCCTCACCCCTCTCTTGTTCCTGGCCTCCTGGAGCTGCCCCAGCCAGGAGGGTGTGACATCACAGTGCCCCTGTGTCATCCAAGTGGTGGCTCAGTGCCTGCACCTCCAGCACAGGGGTCATCCCTCAGCACAGCTCTGTTCATACCACGACTCCAAACAAACCCCAGGGATGCCACTTGCTTCCCAGTAAAAGATTTCAGTGGATGCACACAAGATCATTCCCTGCTCCAAAAACAAGCCCAAAAAAGGTGGCTGTACAGTGCCCAATTCTCAAGGTTCCCACAACTGTGTTTCTGAGGGTCATGAAGACAGAAAGATCCCAGGGCAAGCCATGACCAGGAGTCTGCTGTGGGATAAAAAACCTTCTCTCCACCAACAATGCTACAGCTCAGTCTTCATGGAAGCTGGAAAAGCATCACCTGCCTACCTGCTCTTGCATTCCTGGAGGTCTGCATGCCTACCAAAACCCAAGGGGTTCCAGCAGCACTGAAGATTTAAGACACTCTCAAGTTAGTTCACTGGGAAGTATGTTAATGGTAAACTCAGCACAAAAAGGATTCTTACATAAAAGAACCCTTAGGAAGTAGTTTCTCATTAAGAAAACTTCTCACAACAGCTCATCAGTCCTGGAGAGTGACAACACAGACCATAACATTAAAAAAAGTTCAACATGGATATGCTGTAACTTACAAAATTAAGAACAGCTTTCCTACAGGAAGAGTAAGAAACACTTCAAGAGTATTTGAGGCCTGGAAACTGTAGAATTTCTGGAGTTGGTACAGTGATCTGAAATCTAGATTTCTACACAGAAGCAAGAGGACTTTACACATACTTCACACCTACCTGGGTGCAAAGGCAGTCCTGGCTCCACTCTGAGACCATCCTCTAGTCTGCAAAGCACAGCAAAAGCCTCAAAATGTTTGAGGACAGATGTCATAAACCACAGGAAAACATTCTCAGAGGTAAAAGCAGCATAAACCTCCTTAAATATTTAAAAAGCCTTCAGCCCCTAAAATAGAAGTGTGTTTGTCTGAAACTTAAGAGCTACAGGAAAAAAATACATCTGGAAATTAATTCACTGTGCTGGAAGCTGAGTGCTGGTTTTGGGAGCCATCCAGAGGAGCTGTACTAGCCACTGTGCTCAAACAAGTTGCCCTTCAGCCCCAAACTAAAGAGCCTGTCAGGCAGTTTGCCCAACTGAAGGTAGTTACCTTGTCCCACCTGCAGGAGTTAACAGCTTCCAGACAATGTTAAAGTCCTAGGAGATAAGAGATGGGGCAGAAGTTCATCAAATCAAGGTCCCAGATAAGTCTTATTTTTCTGCCAAAAGAAAAAAAAAAAAAAAAAATCAGGTAATTCATTAACTCTTCATTAGCTAAGTCACAACAGGTTAATAAAGGGGGTTAATGAACGGGGTGCACTCAGGGTTTGGTTGGTTTTGACTTGCAAACACATTCAAACCACAAATGGACAGAAGACCAGTTGAACTCTCTGCAAGCACCATCTTTTTTTTGTCCTACCTGCCACAGACTTCAGCAGAATTCCAAGATACACAAAAATCTCAGGGAAAATCTCCTTGCTTTGCCTACCAAAAAGACAAAATAGTTGGTTTGGGCTCCAACCTGATGTTTGCTCCTGTTCTGACTTCTAACAGGGCAGTTTTTAAACACGAGTACAATCCCTGGCAAGAATGAGACAGCTGTAAATTGAAGAGCAATTCCATACAACATTTGGGCAGTTTTATTTAAGAATAAAGCATAACTAGAGTATGAAACGAGCAGTTGAAGTCAGAGAGAGGAGAAATTAAAGTGCTTGCTTTAAAGTAAACTAGAAACATTTTTCAAAGGTGTAGGAATACAACAAATACAATTGTGTGTGTGGTTCTTTTTCTTTAATGAAGAACAAGTAAATCTGATGTCTTAAAAATACATCTTATACCTTGTTCACTCCGTGGTTGATCTCAACATGACACATGTAACTCACTTTCTAAACCAGGAGACTGTAATTACACTGGAAGAACAGAGGCTGAGGTAATTGCTGACTAGAAAACTGTTACAGAGTCACTTGACATCCCAGAAGTTTTCCCAATACTTAATTATCCTCTTGTGCAGGAGGCCACCAATTGAAATTTGAGGAGCAAGGGAACAAAACTCATGTCCACGTTTCGTTGAATTTGACACAGAAATATAAAAGTGCAAGTTCTGTAAATGAACATTTACAGTACATCACAATAAATATGCCACCTCGTGACACCCAAAAAGTCTAGTTCTTTGAAATGAGTCCTATTGAGATAAAAACTGCATCACCATCAACAAAAATACCTGACCCAGGAAAGTCTGAACAGATGAACCAGCAAGATGCATATTCCATTATTGCTATTAGACCATGCCTCCGAGTTCCAAAGTAGAAAAACTCCTCAGTTTACACAAAATACAGTTCCCTTTTCTCATCACAGGCACAATCTAACATTAAAAACAACCCATTTTGACATTTACAATGTAGGAGAGTCTCCTACGAGGGGAAGGGAGAAAGAAAATGACCCAGAAAGAGTTTTATTTCAGTGGTGACTCGCTAAAGCCACAGAAAAGCTGCGATTTGCACAGAGATCAAACTGCTCCATGAATATTTAGTGTCCACACCCACTCCTGGCCTGCAGAAGGACAAGAGGCCTTGTAGGAAGTGTACTACAGCTTGCTAGCTACCTCCAGAGTATGCAGACCCTACATCTCCCAACAGAAATGGCATGCAGGTGCTTGGTGCCCTCAAGGAGCCTAGCCTCACGTTGGACTTAAGCCAAACTGTGTCTCTTGATTGCAAAACATGAGAAGTCAGAGAAGACAAAAGAAGATTTCAAGTACATTAAAGCCCATTTTAAAAAAAAAACATTATTTGAATTCTAAGTAACCACTATATATACACAATATATTGTTTTCTAGTCAATACTTATCTGGATTGACCAAATAAGGTTGAACACTCATTTATGACTCAACACTACTGTCAAAGTTGAGTAAAACCCAAACAGTTGAGTAAAACCCAAACAATCTGTGACACACCTAGATTGCAGGAAAATAAAACTGCTTTTTAGGAGTTAAAGAGTCTCTCCTCTCCTTCAGGAACCACAACAGAAGTGCTGAACTGCTCCAGGCATGCCTTTCATTGCAGGAACTGGGCATTTCTAGGGACAAGGAAGTGTCTCAACCCCTTCACCTGGCCTACCAAGTAGGATGTGACTTTTCTCCTCCATATCAGTCTTGCTTTAGGTGCAACCTCAAAAGCAAATCAATGAAGGTTAGGTGTGGGCAAGGTCTAAAGCTCTGGCAACATATTCTACAAAAATAAAAGTAAGAGGGGGAAAAAAAAAATAAGTTTAAGCTAAGGAACTGTTTAAGGCAACCTGACCAGAGTAAAGATAAGGCTTTTGGATAACTATTCCCAAGGATATCCAGTTTTCTTAGCTTTGCAAAGGAACACATCAACTAACTTTCTGGTCAGATTTCCATTCATAAGCTTCTTTAAAAAAATATTTACCTTCCTAGAATATGATCCTGACTGAATATAGAAAACATAAGGAGATACTACACATTACAGACAAAAGTACCAAAAAAAAAAGCCAGGTGAGCACACAAAGGGCCAAGTATCAACAATTATATGGTCATGATAAAAAGTTTTAGGTTCTCAGATGTACTTTGAAGTAGATTTTTGGGTTTTGTTTGGTTTTTTTAATACCTTTAAAGGTCACTGCTGTAAAGCATCAACAGCTTGGATGAAAAATATGTAAAATTACTGTATCTGGCCTATGTGTTTTAACATGATGTTCAGATTATTAAGAGCAGACTTAAGAACTGCCCACACTGCAACTGGATGTCAAAGTATATACTGATACAAACTATATAGTGATGTCATTTATAGCACAAGTATGAGCAGGGCTGGGAGGGAAGGAATGTCAAAGGAAGGGGATATGGGGCTTAAAATTCACACAGCAGTGATCATGAAGTCACTGACATAAGACACCAGAATTTCATAAGATCTACTTTTTGTGGCAGAAGTTTTCCTCCTCCTGTGTACTGGCTAATGCTTGAAATAAAAGTGTTCTGACCATTCCCAACTTCAACATTTCCACCCTTTCCTTCCCTTGTATTATTCTAATTAAAACAGAAGTGCTCCTGTTGGTGCATTTTAGATCTAGATTTATCTTAAAAGGTAAAAAAAACCCACTACACTTGCCAATTTTGTTGAAGTCAGTCACGTGTGCTTCTTTAGCTCACCCACAGAGTTACAAACAACTGTGTTCATCTTAAACAAAATAAAAACTGAAGAGTTAAAAACACAAGGTCACTTCACCTCCTGCCTGGTGGATTTAGTTACAACTGTCACGTTTTACTACGCCATACCAACGCTGAGCATACTAGGAAAGTGTCTCTGGCACAAGTGGTTTTCAGAAGAAAAGCTGCTCTTCCCAACAGCTTTTCCTTCTGCTTCATCTTAAAGTGCAGAAACTGTGGGAATGGGTAAGAGGAGTTCCTGTTTGTCACTGTGGAACCACTTCCCTCAGGGAGGCTAAGGCGGCGTGGATGCGGACGTGCAATCTGTTCTCAAAGTCATAGCCAGAAAATTCCTCCTAGGAAGGAGAGAACAAAACAAAAACAAATAAATAAGCTTCCTTCACTTCATGAGATGAAGGGGATTTTACTGCTAACACTTAAGAAGTCTTGTCACAACACAGACTAAAGGAAAGAGGTGAGCTGGAGACTGCATGTTGCAATAACCCCACGTTACCCAAAGTAACAGAACTATTACAGAAATTCCAAGCTGGTGAAGAGAGCAGAAAGGTTTAATTTCCAACATGCTTTTGGATCCCATGCTGTTGAAACAGTCCCTAGGGATTCCTGCAAGTCCAAAAGCTCTAGAATATCCCTCCACACCCAAGGCAGGAACCAGTTACAACAGACAAGGAGCAGAGAGATATTTTCAAACCCTGTGGCCAAAGCTTAGCTGGGACACTTGGCAAGGTTCTAACACTCCAGGAGAGGTCACTCATGTGGACTCTGTGCTAAGGCTGACCTAGAAATAAGTATCTATGTAACAGACATAAGTGTGTGTTATACACATCTATGTCCATCTACAGGATGGTGTTATAAAATATAAGTGAGGGACACTCACATGTAATATTCACCCCCTCTGTCCCAAAACCCCCCAACACAAGCTCTCAAGTACTTTCATTTGAGAAATATACATTTGGAAGTGTCTTCATTTTTTGTTTTACCTTGGCTTGGAGAAGTAAGGTTTTGCCTCTTGGCACAGTCTACAAAAAAAGAGAAACAAGGTTTATAGAAATTTATTGCAAATGTTACAGAAAATATCTTCAGAACATGGCCTGGCCAGTCCAGAATAGCATCTCTAGCTTGAAAACCAGGTACTGAGCAGGCAAAACACTCCCAAATTAGGCAACCAGAAATACTAATGAGGAAGCAGTGCTCCCACATGCTCAGTCTTCAGGTAACTTCACTACTCACCACACTTTTCTTTAAAGACATGAGACAGTTGACATGATCAAATTTAAATAAGAACATGAGGAAACACAGCAGGGCCATGACTGGATTCAGACCTCCCTTACCAGGCTTTAAGGCCCAGGTCTAAGTCACAGGGCAGAAGGATTTAAAAACAAAATTATTTTTAAAAGTGTTTTCTAGTTTTTGTCCTTTGTCATAATCATGTTTATTGAAATAATCTCCTTTCCTTCCCTCTGTAAGAGGAAAGGTTCAGATGAGATTAAATCTGCCAAGATTATAAACTACTGAAAACAGAATCTTAAAATATGAGATACTATCAGCCCAGCTATTTTATACACTACCTACCATGATGGGGGGGTTACAGTCATTACCCTCTAAGCTCTTCCCCTTCCAGAAAACAAATTTGGGAATTTTTTTTTCTCAAATATAGGTTTTGGATCCCCAAAACATGGAGTTATTTTTAGGAAGGCATCAAATCCCATTTGGAGAGGACAGCTACAGGTAAAATTCAAACTTGAACAGCACCCTACAGGGAATTAAATACACAAGAAAAGGATCCTAGGTGTTCAACACACCAAATGCCACCTGCAAACAACAAATCCCTGCCTGCCCACAGCCTTCTTGTCAGGCCTCTGCTGCCACCAGCAGCAGGAACACCAAGGGAAAGGAAGAGGGAGAGAGCTCTTTGCATTTTGAGGGGGTAATGAGCAAGTTTCTTCATGGAAAGTATAAAATTTAACTTACATTATCACTTAGAAACTTGTTTCCTTGTTTCCACAGTGATACACTGACACCTCAGACTAATTTGTGGAGGTTAAAAACAGGTTGTGCTGTTACCTCTGGGTTGTCCAGCAGAAGACAGCCAAGTTCATAGCAAGCATAGGGCTGGACATACAAGTTGTTCTGGCGGCACAGTTCATCTTTAGCAGCTCGCTGGAAGAACTATACAAAAGAAAGAGAGAAAAAAAAAGGGAAAAAGATTGCAGTAGTACATTAAAATTGACTGGCAC